>NC_046621.1:10207064-10508355 GCF_900324465.2 Anabas testudineus | reverse complement strand
ATTTGTTTTTAAATACTAATCCTTCACCAATCCTCATGGCTAAATGTCCCTGACACAAGTAAATGGACAACACAGATTTCTGTACTTATGTTAAAAATATTTTTTTAATTGTGCCAAATATATAAATCTGTGACTGCACTTGTGCACAGGAAGACACCCTAACGCTGCTGTAAAGGGAAACAATCACGCTGTAAAGTCAGACATCAGGCCTTCCCTTTGCAATGAACTGCAGGTGACAGAGCCTGCTCAACCATGCCTGAGATAGAGCTCAGTCTGGCTAAAAGAGACACATGACCACCTCTCTGACCTCTGAACCCTTACCACAAGGTAGAGGTCAAGAGGCCATCACATAGAAGCATAAACAGGTCTGAGAATCTCTCTGGAGGTTTGGGTGGTCCGTTCTCAAGCTCAGATGACTGGTGTGATGGGTCACTGGGTATATGTCACTGTAATTGCACAGATCAACACATGCTCAGCCGGCGGTCCACACAGTCCAAAGACATTGTTGCCTGGATCTGAAGTGTTTCTGGGTCAGGAGACATTGAAATGTTGACCTCTGCTAATTAAGGAAACAAACTAGAAGGCTTGTTGTGTTAGGGTTTATAGTCATTGTCTTCTGCTCTAAGAAAAAATGCAGATCATGTCCCCGATGTTTGAAATATTGTCTCCTTAAAGCTGCTCCCGCTGTACTGCTGGTTACCTTAATTAGTGACTCATTAAAAAGATGTTGCATTTTATGGTTGTCCCTCTATGAATATTGTTCATAAGCACGGAGCTGTGAATCAAAAGTTACTGCAGTTCTCTGCGAATGTCACTTTCAAAGTGAGATGAAACAGTCTTCCTTTCTATAGAAGTCATCAAGTATTCATGGGAATTCTTGCCACCAGAGTAAAGTTCTTTCTTAGACTTCAGGAAGTGAGCGAAGCAGAGGGGATTAGATATCTATGAGTTGATGAATTGTGTGCAGTAGTCATGGACTGAGGGAGAGCCGGGGAGATAGAGACGCCTGAGAGCTCAGTTCCAGCTCCGGCTGGTTAGTGTTGTGTAGAGGGTACACACAGTGCTGTGCAAGTTCAAACAACATAATTAATTAGGCTAATATTAATATTATCAATGCCACATAAATTCAATTCTCTCAGCCCTAATCACAACTGGATAGCTTGTAAAAATTATTTTGTTAGGCCCTGATGCAAACAGTGGGTCTATTCCAAACATTTGAAAACTATTTGTTTTTGCAGCGATTAATGTGCACGGCACAGGAACGAGTTGGGGGAGCAGAGCCAGGCCAGTGACGATAACTGGTGTGGAGACGAAGGCAGAGGCGCAGCCTGGCCCTAGGGACTCCCGGTGCAGGCACATGGAAGAGGAGGAGGGATGTGGTTTTTGGGGTGTGTGTTTGAGCAGGTGGAGGGGATTAGTAATACTGTCAACACTGGAGAGCTGGATAAGACTGTCCTCTCTTACTCGTCGGTTTGAGCAGCTCGTGCATACACATTCAGACACATAAAGACGGCAAAATATACAAACAAGAGTGTCAGGATGGAATAGGGAAACATGGCTGTGGTTGGACTGACTATGGACAAGTTGTTCATGTTCTACCTTTGATTTGACTTCGTGCTGAGACACTTACCCGTCCTCATCAGGAAAACAGGCACTGAGTACCTGCACAATATTTCCTCCAGTCATTTAACTCCTGGGAAACATTCCTTATATCACAGTATTTATCCCTGAATTAGTACCTGCACCATGGCCCCTTTCTGTATACGCTATCTGAAGTATCGGTCTTCAACACGATGCCCTTTACTCTGTGTACTATAGTACGTTATTTAACACTAAATGGCTGATTCAGGCATCCTGAGGGTTAAAACAATGCAGATTCAGGGATCCTGAGAGTTAAAACAATGCACCTGTACTTGAGATTTACATTTTAAAATTCTGCAGTTGAATCCTCTCCACCACCTCCCAAACACACCTTCATTTGTTTGCCCTTTTTTCACACTTCCCATTTGCCTTGTCTCCAATTGCCAAATCACCAGCCGTACTTTCCTGTTTGTCCACTCTTCCTGCACACCCGGCTAGTCCTCCTAACAGCCCATAAATCCTTGCTTTCGGCGTACTGCAGCTACCCAACTAGGCCGGCCCTCCCTCTGCCTTCTGGAGCACTGACAATAAAGCATTACAGCAGTCAATCCATGTCAACAACAGCTTTGCTTAATTCCTGCTAAATACGTTTAAACTAAATCTTCACCTAATGATGCATAATGATTTGCTCTTTAGTGTGCTGGCGGCTCGTATCAATTTCTGTGGTTTATTTTACCCAGCATCATAAAGATGACTTAGGTGGTCTCATTGTAGCAGACAGGGACACTAAGGATCCCCCCTGTTTAAAATGAGTCAGGTAATTTTTACTGCACACGCTGCAGAGTGTGCAGCTGCCCTCGGACAGACCACATCGACCAAATATCACATGGCAGTAGATGTTATTTGTTCTCAAACCATTTTGTAACAAAACTTAGCATTTATGTCATACGACAGGTGTGACCGCTCTGAAGTGTTTGAATATAACACACTTAATAGTACTTATTATGGAAATAATACTGAGTACTTGAGTTGAAAACGACATGTAAACTGAATATCCACAGAAAGCACTTTTTCCAAATCTATTCTTTAGGATTTCTCAGTGAGAGACTTCCATGGTGTGGGCACGGAGCCAGGCTCTCTGATGTGATGCAGATGTTGCCCCGGCCTTGACCTCCTGCCCGTACGAAGCTGGGGCCAAAATGGCACAGGTGCTGCACCACCTTCAGTCTTGGGCAGCCTGGAGCTGCACTGTGCAGGATGTGAACAGTGCCAACTCTCCTCCTTTGCTCACTTTTCTCATTATCAAGATCTAGTCTGATGGGGTTTAATGAAACTCTCCCTTGATTCCTGCAATCATACACAACTGTCCTTTGGATGATGCTAAGCTTGTGTGCTTGCCCTTTTTATCCCTCCGTCCCCCATGACTTCTCTCCTTTAAAAACACTATTAATTCTCTGCCATAGTGGAGTGTTTTCCAGTGCTATTTCCTGGCCCAGTGCCTGTGCCTTGCTCTCTCTTGGCTGGGTTTGTCTGGTTGACTGCTCCACAGGAACAGACTGGCACTCTAGCTGAGGGCTCCAGGGTCTGCACACACAATCCAGATTTCAACACATTACCTACATTTTATAATATTATACTTTATAATGTGCTAATGCAGTGTTGTATAATATTAACATTCGGTGTAGTAGTTCATGTATAATTATTGGTAGCAATAGTACACAGTTCATAGCATATACTACAAATTGGCATATGTAGTACATGTACAATAAACATAAAAATGCATACAGTACACAGTACATATTAAAGCCACACATTGACAGTGTAAAGAACAAATTGATTGTGAGGGTTAAGGGACTTCAGTGCTAAATGCATTTACTCACAGGGCAAACAAACATCTGTTACGTTTGTAAGGCCTATGGCCCTCCTAACCCACTGATGTTGAACCAAACACGCACACATGCCAGAGAAACAAATGAGGTCTCTCTCTCCTCCACTGAAGATGAAACACTGCATCACCAAAGCATGTGCATTTGTCTAATCAAGCTTTTGCCTGCGGCTACACTGAATGTAAATGAATAGGCTGATGTGTGCCAGCCTCTATTTCTGTTCAGACTGGCTGGTGTTTGATGATGAAATGGTGCAGAGAACTTCAGACAGAAGGGGGCACTCATGCTCCAGTGTTACTCTCCTCCCCTGTGGCGCCCTCTCTTCCTCAGAGCTCCTCACAATGGGGATCTGCCTGAGGGGGGAAATGTTGCTTTTTTAGGTCTGTGAGCCCGTATCCCTTAATCCCCAGTCATGATTGACAATCATGATTTAGGGTATATGGTGTCCCATTCTAATCCACGAGCAATGATTTCATTTGCATACCTTCCGTACGTGGCCTCATTTTGGAGGAAACGGCTGCCTTTGTAAGTGATACAGAAAGAGAGGGAGGGAGAAAGCTGAAGAGAGCGAGTGCAAGATAGAGAATAAGGAAGAGAAAGAGAATGGATGGGGGAATGTTTGTGTTTTTTTCTTCTTCCTCTTCCTCCTCGTCTTTTTTTTTTTTTTTTTTTTTTTTGCCAGAAGATGATAGCAGCCTCCATGCCCAACCAAACCCTCTCGTAAATATGCCTTTCCTCTGCAGCACTTTCCCGTGACACACAGTCACAAATACACACAATGCATGTGCATATTCAAACTCGCAGTCACAATCACAAGAATATTCAGAAATGTAGAGACATATGGGAAGTCAGAGGAAAACACAGAGATGCTCCCCCACACGATGCAAAACTAAATTGCCATTTGCTCATTTTATAACCAATTCAGGCTTAATTATAATCATGGGAGTTTGGGAGTTACCGTATAATCTCTAGAAGGTATTAAGAATTACCCAGAGCACACCACAGTGAAAAAGAAACAAATACAAATACGTACAATTATTTCCCAGTCATAACACCCAGGGGAATGTGAATCAAAAAATGCTCAGTGTTTGGTATGCCCACAGAAACCATTCATCCTAGCTTTTATCTACTAACGGAAGTGGAACAGAAATAAAACGTTGGATAAAAGGTCAAAGGGGTCACATCTAAAGACAAGGTAAAAAACTAATTTTACACACACAAACACACACACACACATATATATATATGTATACAGAAGGAAAGTACAATTAGCTTTTCCTTAGACATAATCTAAACTATACAGAATTTTTTCTTGGCATTTCATAGCAAATGATGATTCGTTAAAATGTATTATTTGTCTGTCTTTTAGTGTTATTAATAATGTATACAGTAGTACATACAGTACAAATAAGGACTAAATGTTATCACATGCTAATTTAAATATATTTTTTATCCATAGGTTAATTACAGGATGTTGAATTTGTAAAATTAATTTGGAATTCTACTATTACATCATTTCTCATTTTATTTACCTGTTTTTAAAAAAATATAAACTAAAATAGTGTTATAGTGATACAGTTGTACTATAATACAATTATAAATAACAAATAAAATATTTTAATATGATTTTGACGAGCAGCAGGTGACTCAGTTATCACAAACTATTGCAAACATTGAGTTTAGTTGACATGCAGCATTTTTAAAAAACACATGAGACTGAATAAAAGATAAAAAGCTGATGATACAAAATAAAGGAACACACACACACACACACACACACACACATCCTCACAACTATGAGACTGAAGCTACACAAGGAAATAAACCCATATACACACATATCTTCAATGGCATCATATTCAAAATAAATCAAATGTCCCTCTTCTATATTTATCTGATTTTCTCTCCTCCAGCCGTCACTACAAAGGTTATGTTTAGAAAAGAAGGAAGTAATCGCCACCACTATCGCAAACTGTACCATCCATCCCTCCTTATTCTTCTCTGAATGACTGAGCCTGGCCAGGTCTCTGTGACAGAGGACTCCCTTTTGGAACAATAACAGTCTGATAATCTCCTCTTATCTTCAGTGTGTTTAGTGCCTGGTTAACAGGCTGTCTACTTGACAAGTGTCTCTCCACGCCTCTGCCATAGGGGAATGATCATGTCATCATGAACCTGAGACCCTAGTGATTGAGGGCTACAACAGAGCAGGACAGCCTGATATACAAAAGGCTAATAAATGAGTGAAACATACACAGGGTTTATTGTATCATTATATTATTAAATGTAATGCATGCACCAGCTGCAGAAAACCACTTTCACAATAAATCTAGTGTACCTGTGAGGGCAGGCAGGTGTCAGGACAGACCTCTGTGTGTTTACCTGGGCTGCGTTACCTCCCCCTCTGGCCCCACCCAGCCCAATTATGGGATGTCAGTGTGGGAGGTGATGTGGGGTTAAGCCACCCGAGGGTGTGAGCACTTGAGCATCACACCTATCATTCCACCTCCATGGGCCATCCCGCTCTCTCCACAGCACTGTTTACCAGCCTGGCCTAATTGATTCCCTCTCTTTATCTTTTTACCTCCTTAATTTTGTTATTAAGTGTGCGGGAGAGGCGCGAAAGCTCCTCTTTTTCCCATTTTGAGAAATTATACTCTTGTACTTGATCCAGCTAACAGGATTTTCTTAAATTACTTTATAAAAGACCATCTTTTAACTTTCTTCTTTCTCTCTCTATCCATTCATTAGCAGGTCTGCCTCAAGGCCTGCTAACATCAATTTCTTGGGTTAAAGTTACCAACTTAGGCAGCTCAGCTCAACGCTCACGGTGGTTTGCGGACGAGAGCGGGTGGCTGGGGGTGGAATAGGGACGAATTATTAATTTCTGAAGTATTAGAAAAATAAAGAGATTGAATTAAGAGTATTGGTCCTCTGTTATCCAGCATGGCTAGCCTCAGGGACTTACTGTGGTGGAGGACATTATGCAAATGCTCCCCCTCACTCTCTCTCTCACCCTCTCATAGCCTGTTATTATCCATTCTCTCTTCCTCTCTCGCTCCGTCTGTTCACCCTTTCTCTCTCTAGCAGTCAATCTCTGCTCTTCTATAATCTTTCACTCTCTGTCTCTTTAATCTTCATCAGTCAGCAGAGACAGAGACAGTGTGGAGAGTATCTCCTGTCAAAACAGCTCCTCTCCAGCGCTCTATCCTCTCATTCTCTTTTTCTCCTCATTCATGAAGTCTTAATTCCTGAAATCCCTGAAAGCAAAATTAAAGGTCAGGATGAGGAGTCCTAGACATATAAAGTTCCCCCCCCCAAAAATGTGATATCTTATCAAAGAGGAACTTGATTGATTTTATATATCAAGGCTTCTTTCAGGTCTGTGTGTGTACATGTGAACAACATAGCATAGAGCCATTTGTGGTTTTATGTGAGCTGCACAAAGTCGGACTTGAGCCAGTGTTTGTTTGATCTGAAGACTACAAGTCTTAAAATGAAAAATGGAGATGTGGAGTTAGAAAGACAAACAGTTCACCAAACCTTGGCAGGTCGGTTTTCATAAGGCTGGAGCCTCGGGCTACGTCGGCTGCTGCCAGCATAGCGCATCCAGATTTCAGCTGCATTGTGGGTTATGTCAGCATCAGGCTGTACCAATGAAGAAGAACGCATGAAGTAAGACGACGATGGGCACTCTCTGGGTCTGCTCCGTTGATTTTGATAAGAAAAACTGGTGGATGGACAAGGTAGGGAGAGCTGGGTGGAAGGTGGATCGATTGAGGGATGACAGTGAATGAAAAAGTTGTTTCTTTACATATTATGACACAGAATGATCATTATTCTTATTTGTTCTTTATAGTATCATATATTGTAAAAAAAATTAACAAATTTTACAAAACACAAGTAGAACTGATGATGAATGATTCAAAAAACTGATCTCACCAAAATTATGCATATGCACAATCACACCATGATTGTACACTTGTATGCACACAAACATAACCTGTTTGTTTGTTTGTTTTTATAATTTAATTTATTCTGTAACAATTTATTCTTTAACCTAATTTTAGAACTTAAATTTAAACCTAAATAAAATCTGGATTAGAAAATTACCTGTCCAGTGTCCTGATTTTTTGCACAAACAATAACCCTAAAGACATAATCCAATCTCCATATCCATCTCTTGATTTTAGGATTCTCCTTAAAGTACATGTTAAGCCAATGAAATACCAGAAGATTTGGAATATTTTCTTATTTAAGGCAGACCAGTAAAGACAGGATAAAAGCACTCATCATCCATGAGCCATAAAAATCTAGATAGCCCAAGCTGACGTGTAAACTTTGATCGATGTTGATGTTTATTTAACAAGACTGAAGACAGTTGATGAGGCCTAAGTCTGGTTAATTAAGCTGAATGATAAGAGAAGGAAAGACGAGTCAGAGAGGAAGAAGAGGAGGAGAAGGCGGAGGGCAGCGAGGCATGGTGTCAGTAACAAGGCCAGTAATGTTACAGCAGGAGGGGGAGAGGTTCCCAGCAGCACCGGTGGCATCCTGCTCCAGCGGCGTACACTCTACTAGAGGCAGAACAGACAGGTTTGATGTTAGCAAATATTAGCTCTCTGCAGAACGTGTGTATATTCTCTTTGACACCCTCATTGCATATTCAGAGACAGATGTTTCCGAGGAGGAGGAGGAGGGCAGCTGAATGAAAGGCCTGAGATGGTAGCATTGCTCTCGGAGGAGCAAGTAATTGGCCCCTTGACGGTAGCAGCAACAGAGACTTCCACACACACACACACACACACACACATGCACACACACCTCTTTCCTCTCATTCATCTCCTCTGCCTCTCTTCCCAAATCTGATAAAGGTAAACGTGTAGCAAATTTGTCATTTGATGAGGAAGGATTTCCACAAACAGAGCTGACATGATGAGCCTGTGATCTGCCTGTATGAGAGTCAGCAGGGGCCCAGGCAGGCAGAGATCTCAATCCTCCCTCTGCCCCCCCCCACCCCCTCGCTTTATGCCTCTCTTGTCCTCGCATACTGTCTCACACACACACTTGGCTGTGTTCACATGGAGCCTCAGCCTCAGTAATTGCTGCCTGCCATCCATATCTTTCCCCTTCTCTGTCTCCGTGTCCCTCGCTCTGCTGCTGTCTATCTCTCCTCCTCAGAGACATCCTCCTCTCCTTTTTCCCGTTTCCTCTTTTCTCCATCAAATAAAGGGCTCGGCCCTCGCCTCAGCATCACACTCAATTTCTGACTCTTTCACTTATCTCTGGGCTCCATGCCTGCAGACTGCTCAATTATCCACACTCACCTAGCTTCAACTTCAACTTCTCACCCATGCAAAGAAATAAAAAAAAAAAAAAAAAGCCCAAATATTTCCAGTGGTGTATTGACAAGTTAAAAGGGTTAATGATCAAGAGCTCGGTTGTAGACATGAGCTGAGTGATTCAGTCACAACACACACATTCAGGTGATAACGGCCCCAGTGGAATAATACAGAGATTCAATAGCAGGTTTTAGGGGGACTCGTATCAGATGGATTCGGAAAAATTAAGTTAAATGAAGTTGAGTGGTGATTGCCCCCCCAGGCTCCTCATCGACAAACTGACCTCCATTACCACAATCACTCTCACCACAGTAACCCCTCCATAGAGATTAAGGACACACTCTTTCAAGGTGATCACAAGACTCTCCTCTGCTCATAAAAACATATCTTCCCCATCCCACCACACCTAATTGCTCTGCTCTTCTGCAATCCTCCTTGCTGACACGTACCCCCTCCCTCCATCCATCTCTACTTCTTTTTCTTGCTCTTTCTTCTTTTTTCTGACTCTTTTCTTCTCCATCTGATCTGAAGGAGTCACTGGGTTTGAGCCTTTCCACTCAGAGGTAATGGTCCTGCCTCTGCCTAGTCCCATGACTCTAATCCTGGAACTCGGGACCTGAGCTACTGCTCTCCTCCATGCTGCCTGCTCAGTGCCCCTCTGTGTCTCTCAGAACTGCCTCAGCTGAAGTTAACCCTTTAGCACAACTTAAGAATGCAAATCAATTATTTTGCACCAGTAAAGCTAGCAGTGCTAAAGCAAATGCCGCTCCAAAGGCATTTAAAGGACCATTATGGTTTTGTTTTTTAACTTAACCTGTTTGTTGTGAACATCATCTATTACAACTTTAGACACACATATATACATATGTATGTATATAAGTAAAACTAATCTAACTTTTTCCCAATACTGATTCCAATACATGACACGTCACACGATGACAATGACACAATGACAATAAAAGCTGAATCACCGACATGGCTGAATACATGCAACTGAATTTTATTATGACAACAATCTCTTTTTAATATGGGTCTAACACATGTGATTCTCTCAATCAAGTCAGTATCTGCAAAGATACGGATGCATTGTATAATATCAGAGCTTCCCTAGTTTAGGTAATCAGCCCAAACTATTAGCTTTGTCACAGTCTTTCTAATCATCTTTTGTTACTTGCCCCAATAACTTATATTATGATGATGTTGGCGTCTTCCCAGATCTAAGCAATTAACTTTGTGCATACAATGTTATCATAACTGATAACTAATGGCTAAAACTAGAAAAATACAACCTAAGTTGTAATAAACTGGAATTATCCTTTAATACTCGAGCCAGGCCTGGAGCTTGCTCAGTCAACTGTTTGCTGTCTTATGTGCATTCTTCCTGTTTATTAAGGCACAGCACCCCGAAACATCATTAGAAAAGACGCTCTGCTGCCTGGGAGAGGTCTTCTGTGGTGGGAGAGGGTGAGACAAGAGGGGTGGAAAGGAAAGGAGGGCTCAGAGGAGAGCTGAACTTTGTTAATGGAGTGTTTCTCCGTGCAAGTCACTCAGCTTTGAAAGCCAAGCCCCCCGGGTGAGGACTCTGAAGCGCAGGAATCAGACATGCACAATCAGTTCCACTCCTTAAATCTCCTTCAGAATCATATCTATTTGAGCAGCCTTTCCTTAATTTATTTTTCTATCAGTTAGTGGGTTGTGATCTGGCGAAGTGCTTCGGGAATAGGAGGCACCACTGAATGGTGAAATGGAGAAGGTTCCTCTCTTTCTCTCTTTCTGTATTCTGCTCCCTCGCTGATTTCCACACACACTCATACTCCATATCTCTCCCTCTGTGCCCTCACCATCCATTTAGGCAGTGCCTCTGACTAATTTGCCCATCACGCTTGCTGTCTGGTCCTTTACGGTTGAAGATGTTTTGACGTGTTTCTCTCGGCTCGCTCTCTCCATTGGCACTGTCTCCACTATGATTAAGAATATTCTGATAATAAGCAAATGCCAAGAGTCACCGAACGGCTGAGGAATCCGGAGTGCCACAGCGTGAGAGTGTGTGTTCCCCTGCATCAGTGGAAAAAATGTTTAGAGAGAGCAGTGCACGGGCAGCATTTTCACTCAAAAGAAGTGTAATCCAAACTGCAGAAAGCAAGGGGCTTCTAGAGGGCAGATTCTTTATGCTGAAGATGAAAGAGACGCACACTCACAATGTTCATTCATACCTCCGATTTCAACTTTAGATTGATGACAAATTGAGTCATATCCCTTATTAATTACAGGCATCTATAAATTGGGGTTTGGTGGATTTGTATGGATCTGCATGGATGCGGGTGCCACAGGCAAGCACCCGCGTGGCCTTTCTACAGGACTGAAGTCAACACCTCCTGCCCTCCAGCAGCTCGCTCTAGAGGTCACCCTGTTTGACTCTTCCCACAATCCCCTCGGAAAAAGGGCGTGTCACTGACAGGAAGAATGTGGCAGGCCACTACGGCAGCCCCTCATAACCCCCCACTCTAAAACCCACTCCACCCTAAACCTCCATCCACCGGACCCAGCAAGTGATTAGTTGGGAATTAAGATATTTGCTGTGCAAATATCAGCCTTGTCTGTTTGACCCCACATCACAGTTCAAAGACATGGGCTTAACCAACTTTTCTCTTTACTAGACAAACCATTAAGACATCCCCGGACAACACCCAGTGCAGCGGCCATGAATCATTTATGACTCAGTAAGACTAATAAGAAATACCTGAATTGTCATTTTATTGTAGCTCTTTGAAACTGTATTTCATTTGATTATACTAAATATGCTCACTGAGTTCTGAATACCAACTGAAGCTCAATTACTCAACACCCATAAACATGTATCATGTTATGAATTACAATGCACGTATATAGCGGGTCAAGTACAAATAATTTCCATATTTACTCACATCAAAACAATAATGAATAAGACAAAGTCCATGTCGATCACTTTTTGGCTTAAAACAAAGGTTTAACTTTTGTCAGGCAACTACTGTAAACCTAAAACTGTAGACAATCAGAGCTAAAGCAGCCTTTTAATGTGTTTTAATAAAGGGCAGGGAGGCATACACAGCTTCTCGTCTACAGCATGAGTTTTAAGAGCAGGTTATGAATGCTGAGAAAACAACTTTTTTTTTTTCTTTCCCAAAAAATTTCCACATAAAGTGTTGAATGCAGGGGAGATGAAGAAAAGTTGCCAAGTACATTATTACCCCTCGGGGCCAAACAACACGCACCCTGAGGACTTACATCACTCAGCAAATTAAGAGCAGGCTCTGTGGCTGGGGCCGTCCACCTCAGCAGCCACCACCTCCCCACAGAACAATACAACCTGCTCCACCACCACAGAGCATTCATCTCAGCACTCTGCCTGGTCTTGTTATTCCTTTTATTATGAGTCCTGGCCACTAACTCAGGGGGCTAATATTGTTTTGCTTCCGACGGTCATTTGGCACTGAGTGTTCTTAATTTCTTGCGCCCCCTCTCTCCATTCTACCTTTTCTTTGTGTCTTGTGAGGGTGGGGGCTGACGAAGCATGTCGGCAAAATGCAAAGGTTTAATTACTTTTTGTTGAATTAATTAAGGAGGAAAAACTTGTTCTGGAGGAACAAAAGTGAGGTTGGCTGGAGGCAGCAGTTGAGAATGGGCGTGGGGCACAGGGAAAGCGTCATAGTAGCCTGGCAGCCTCAGAGGATTTAATTTAGAGTGGGTCTCCTGGAGGGCCCATCTACTGGAGTCCTGGGCCCCAAAGCGACCACTTGGAGGCTCTTATTGGTACCAGGCTTACAGCTATCCATCACTGTCATGCCACCCTCCGAAAAGCAGGGCACACTGTGGAGAAACCGCTGATTCTTAGAGCCACTCAACACTTGGTGGGTCTAGCAATCTAAAAGTCGCTGTCTGCAGGGTAGGAACTTTGAACCTAAAAGCTCAGTACAATCGTCTTCCTGTGCATGTAGACAGTTTGCTATGAAACTGTAAAAATAAACAACTCTGAGTTATGATGTTACTTTGATGCATAGCCCGGAGCTGCTCAATTGACAGAACAAACAGTGAATTTCTTGATGCATCAAGTGTTTGTTTTAGATTTTACACCCTAAGGGCTGTGGAGTTAGACCTAGATAAATGTACTCATACACCCAATAAACTTTAAATTGGTAGTTCTACACATACTAGGAGGTAAAGGAAATTTTTTTTAATCTCCTCTATGCACAAAAATGCTCACGTTGTATGTTCAGTATGAGTAAAAATCGGCTTGAGTGTACACAGAGGGATCAATAATATACCAAAGGAATCAATAATATTTTAAATCAGACCAACATATGAACACACTAAATGAATGATATTGTGAATCCCCTCCATTTATATATTCTTTTAATTTCGCACACTGTCTGATCTTCTTATATTCAATTTAATGGCAATCAGAGTTTTCTGCATGTCTCTGACAGCAGGAATGAAAATTCCAATTCATCATCATTTCATTACCTAAATGTCTTGATATTCACCTTTAACTCACCTCTTTTCAGACATCCGAAAACCCAATGATTACTAACTTTGCATCTAATCTGTTTAATACACAGCTTGGGGCCTTGTCCAAATCTTCTACACTTCCTGTTTCTTTCTTTTATCTGGTTCCACTGGCACACATATGTGCTCCCAATGTGCCTATGCACCACAATTTCATTTTGGAAATACTTATCTCTCTGTTGCTGAGACTATTTTTCTTCCTGCACATTTTGAACTCTTATCTAGCTATCTCACCACAATGCAGATGTCCAATAAAGACATGAACAGAGATTCTTTCAAGCACACAAGAAAATTCTTAGCTTGGCAAGCAAGATAACTGCATGATGTATTGCAGTGTATTTGTTTTTTGTGTTTTTGTGCTTCTGGCAAAGGGGGAGGGGAAGACTGTTTGAATACTACATCCAAAGTGTGCATGACAGAAATATCACCAAATTAGATGTCTCTAATCCCTCGGGAATATGAATTAGCCCAGAATGAATCAGTCCTCAAATGAGTAGGTGTTTTGAGGAAAGAGAGGCACTGATATAACACACTGAAGCCAGTAAACAACAATCCACAATGAAAATACAAAAAGCAGAGCGAGTTAGGCTGCCAGAGGAAGATGCCAACGAGATCTGAGACATTACATTCAGTATCACAAACAATAAGATAGTGCCATTGTCAGCTGAGGATTTTTCAGCTTGCGTTTCTTACCTTTTGGCTTAATGTGTTCAAAATCTTAGCAAAATATGGACCAGTTCTTGCCGTTTTTTTTTCTTCCGTGTTGCTTTTGTTCAATTTGTCAGTACATCTAATATGAAGTTTGAGTTCCAAAATAACATTTATAGACAGAGACACTGAATGGTATTTTGTCTTTTCGAGCAGAAGTCAAACCTTGCTGGATGAAACAGTCGTACCACTTTGATGTTGAGAGGGAAATAATGAATTTGAGTTCTTGTGACTTAGTGGAAGTGGGTTAAATGGAACTGGTAGACACCTGTGATTCAGTGATCAAAGCTGCTATTTCTGCATCCTTTGGTTTTGTCTTTGTGTGTGTGTGTGTGTGTGTGTGTGTGTGTGTGTGTGTGTGTGTGTGTGTGTGTGTGTGTGTGTGTGTGTGAGCTGAAGAGCTGGTGCTGAACTAATGCTTACCATGGCCAGGGTATGAAGTTTCTTCTACCGGGTGGCCATGTAGCCCTTTAGCTCTGTGTCTCTGTGTGTGTGTCTGCCCACCCACAGTATGGAGGTGTTCAAATCTCCATTGGGACAAATCTGCATCTCTCTGGGCCACAGCTCCCTCTCTTCCCTCTCTGTCTGTTTTGTTCTCTCACACACAAAGATCCACTCCTCCCCTATGACGGCTGGTAAGTGGCAGTGATGGCAGCCAGACTTAGCACCACAGATTATCCTTTAAAGAAACTTCAAACTGTTTTTGGGCGTGTAAAATTTTCTTTCTTTACTTTTATCTTCCTCTACTCCGCAATAAAATATATAATAGTGCATGCAGACAAGCATCAAACAGGTAGGTGTCCATTCTGAACTACAAGTAGACCTCTCTGCCAAAGTTCTGCTGCCATGCTAATGAATTCCCAATTAAAAGCAGTGTAGCGTAGCTTGTAATCAAAAAGGGTGCACTTTTTAGAGGCACCGTCTTCCCCCTTAATCACACTATCAAGTTGTAAGATCTATAAAGCTTAGTGCTTAAGCTCTGTTTTATTTTAGGGAGGAAAATGGAGGCAGTGTACTCTGCAAATGTTCTTACTGGCACATGTGAATTTCTTTGCACTCAAATTAAGCGGGATTAAGAACTATTGGGAGGGGGACGCAGAGGGACAGAGGGGGAGCACCGGCCTCTTCAGGCTGAAGCTCATGTGACAATAGCATAGTGTGGTCAGCCAGACTAACTGTCCAGCAGCAGGCAGCCATGGGAGCAATGAGGCTGTCCCGTGTTAGCACACAAGGGCAACAACAAAGGGTACACTTAATTAAAGTTTTAGTCATTTAACAAAGACAGACTTTATGTCAATTAATTTCTGTGAGTGGACTTCACCATGCCTGTTGCCGTGTTTCTGCATTGTTTTTGAATTAAAGTACCAGGCCATCTTCAGAGGATAATTTTTAGGGCAAGTTAAAATTGAAAGGGTTTAATGATTTGAGGAATATCATCATCATGTTTCAGTGACTGTAAACAGTATAAATATGTGTGTTTTAAATTCTAAAATTATATTGCCTATCGAAAAAATGTTAATATGAAGAATGGTCATTGCAAGTTAACAGCTGTAATGGTTGGAGTGTCTCAAAGAAAGACACGGTTGCTTGAGCACACCTGTTGGTTGGTGTCATTGAAAAATTGTGCAATACAAAAAGATTTACTACATAACAGAATTTGGGGCAGTGGTGCATCAAACTCTTCAGCCAAGCCTTGTCATTACCTTCCTTCTCTCTGACTTTCTTTCTAACTCTCTCTCTCACACACACGCACACATACACACACACACATCTCTGGCTCATGTTGACCGAGAGCAAATGAAAGCAGGCAGACCAAGAGAATGGATGAGGCTGTGGCCATAGTGTGCAGAGAGGAGGAGGCCCCAGTGTGCTGAAATAGCTTAGGCTCCAAAAGAAATGAGATCCAGGCACTTATTTGTCAGGGTGTCTGTCTGCTCTTTCCCCGTCTCTGCACGGTGTGAATATGCATGAGGATTTGAGAGGTATAAATAGCGGAGGTGTCCATATTGCTACTGCGTTTTCCATCAGCACAGAGAAAGGCTTTAATGGGCTTATTATGAACCGCATTACATCACCAACGGCCAATTACAAATTCCTTTACGGAGAAGGAAAGAGAGAGCTTACTCTTCGGCAAAGTTTATGCAGCTGACAAATCACATGGCCCCATGTTTTGGTTAAAGTGGTCGGATGTGTCCTATAGGTGCCACGCAATAGCTTATTATATAATTAAACAGACAGGAAAGTTTGTTTAATTACAGTAGCTGATGAATTCTGCATCATATTATTATTGTCAAAAGACACACCATATAAAAAAAACTCACCAGCCCTTGAATTCATTTAAAATTTCTTATGTTTTACCCTCACCCGTTTTGAATTGAGTTTTTATCAATGCTTCATGTGCCACAAATGAAATTTTATCAACCTCCATGGTGTTGATGTGGCAGTGGGAAAGGTCAGAGGTGGATATCACAAAACCTGTGCAAACAGCACACCATTTACCTGGGTAGATACCACTTGAGGTAAGAGTTAATGTGTTGAGAGAACAAATTCTTTGTACTCAAACTCTGGAGGGTCCCCTTGTTAATGGAAGTGCAATGTTAAATGCATTAGTAGCTCTTGACAGAATATAATTGATGATATTGATGATTTGCATTTACATATTTCTTGTTAACAAAATATTCAAAGGTCCAGGGCTTATAGGTGAAATAAAAGTTTAAGTGACAGAAGATGCAGTTTTTTATTTTTTTCAGTCAGAGACCCCAGTGTGTTTCTGAATACAGTCGTTGCTTATGGTGTTGAAATTTGTTTAGCAGCGTGCACCCTGTCCCACTTCCTCCCATAGTTCCAGTTGGAGATTCACTCAGTCAGACTTCTGCTCCACTTTCTCCTCACAGTTCTGTCTTTGATCTACTTTGATTCACATCAGTGTCCTCACCATCCGGTGAGAAGCACCAAGGAATACTCTGACGCGGGATAAATCAAAACGAAAATCTGACTATATAAGTGGAAACATTTTGTAGTGATATCCCATGTAGGAATGACGAGATGAGCATGAGGTTGCGTCATCAGAGAATGGCAACTACATGATAAATGGTGCATTCAAGGGGAGCATAGAAGGTCAGAAACAGAAAGCTCCCTGTATGGCTGAGGAGAATGAGTACATCCATGGGAGATTAACATGTGAGATACAGCCGGAGCCAGTGTAAGAGAGAAAGAGGGAGTGAGATAAGTTGAGGAGGGTGGGCGAGGAGGAGATGAAGCAGTGATCTCATGATAAGCCTGATAGAAAGAGGGCTCAGAGTTCTCCCAGCGAGCAGGTCAAGGGAGGTGGAGGGATGCAGCAGACAGCATATTGGGTACCCCTGCCATCAGGAGGAACCCCAGCATCAGCAGAGGGCCTGCCGCCGGGTAGGTGCCAGTGCAGATGCAGATGAACGAACGTCGGAGAGAAACAATTGGGCAGGGGGCAGCGAGCTGGGCATGAGGGGAGGCAGATAGAAGGAGAGAGGGAGCTAGGGAGAGGGTACCATCCCCGCCGCTCTTTATCGCAGCCATTGATCGTGGCGTGTGTGCATTGATCCAAGTCGACCATCTGCTAGAGTTAGATAAGCGTGCGAGGGCCTGGGCATTGTGCTGTCACTCATGGAGCGTGCACTAAGAGAGAGAGAGGGAATGAGTGAGATACAGAAAAAAGGGAGTGGTGATGTTGAGGAAGGAGGGGTGCTTTGGCTGCAGGGAATTATGGGGGCAGGATTAGCCTCCTCACTTGCAGGAAACAGAATTTTAAACGGCTGTCTCCTGGCTCCCTCACACAGACACACACATACACGCATGCTACCCCCCTGTGTCTTTTCTCCCTGCCCCCACTCTGACTCCTCACACATTCAATATTACAGTGAACTTCATCAGAGCAGCTTCGGTGTGAATGTGAGTGTGTGTGTGTGCCCCCAGAGGCCACAGGATGGATCATCTCAATGACTTTGGTGGCCTTGAGCTTCAGACCTCATTTCTCATCTACTTTCTGGGTCCTCTTGCCTTGGTGCCTTGGTAAATACAGCTTGAAAGGGAACCTCACCTCATCAAGATGTTTCATTTCTTATTTTTATTATTACTATTTATTCATTATCATTAAAATCACCATAGCGACTCTTAACGGATGACAAGCCAATAAATCTTTTCCTTTTTTAGATTTCATTGGTAATTTGGTTTGTGCTCTATGGACCTCCAATTTGGGCAAAACTGCAAAATCATGAGCAGCCTGATAATAAAGCACATGTCATAAGGAAAATCCAAATAGGTCAGTCTTAAGTAGGGAAGCTGAAGAACCTTATACTTTTTATTTCCTACATACTTTTGATCCACCAGCAAATAGAGACCTTGGAACCTCCAATCCCCACTTTTTTGAGTTGTTCACATTTGGCTGCCTTTTTGTTTTGCTGGCTAATCCAGCAGGATTTAGAAAGAAACAATATGGTGTATCACAGTCGGTATTTCTGTACAAGAGTAAGCCCATGTGCATTCAGCTGAGTGGCACCTGTCCCCTTCCCTCTGGCTTGTAATTTCTACAAAATAGAAAATACAGACGATTCGGAAAATATTTTGGTTGCCAGGGAGACCTATAAAAGAGCAACTGCAGCAGCATCAGGGCCTGACCTGAGGGGGAGAGTGGCAGCAGAGGGAGTGCGTGTTCTCCCAGCGAAGAAGCCTACCATGCCCCCACCCTCACCCCAGAGCTCACCCTATCTTCTGTGCAACTGTCTTTAAGTCTATTCTGCTCTGTTGTTGCAACTTTTTCTTTGCTCTATTTTCCTCTTTAGAATTTGCACATTGGGGTCCAACACACAAGACTGCAGCTTTGTGGGAGGGTGGGGGTGTTTTTGATGTGAAGGCGAAAGTGGTATGGAGGGATTAGTGTGGCCGGTTGGATCATCTTACAGCCGCCGACCCCCTCCCCCCCCCCCCCCCAGACTCGTGGACAATGGGGATTAAAACTTCTCTTATTCTTCGGCCCCAAACGGTAGGATGACAAAGACAGTATTCCTCTGGGTCTTTTAACACCGGGCTGCACAGCTGAAGTTGTGGATGGGGTGGGGGCTGGGGGCATGGGCAGGGGTCTTATAGAGAAAATGAATCCTATGGAATTTTCTCCTCATTGCAAATGGAGATTTGTAGCTTTTGCCTTGCTATTTTGGCCAATCCCACATAATGCATCAGTGTCACTCAAAAGAGGATAACAGCATCCGGTGGAGTGAATGTTTATATCAGAAGCACCCAGGGGCCAAGACACAGCTGATACGTATCTACATTCACGCAGCAGCACAGCTTCAAAGGCAAGGTGTCAATGGCTCATTTGGAATAGATGTGATAGATTAATTATAATACACTTACACCGGAGTGCCACAGTGCTGCTTCTTTGCAAATTACAATGCCCAGGCAACGGCCACAATGTCCACGAAGCTTAACAGGCCTTGATTTCTTCCTCATCATTTCACTTAGCATTACAGAACTGTAATTCTCCGCACAGGGGAATGAAGGCGCTTGTCATCTGAAATTGACCATTAAATGTAATGTTATGTAGAGTGAATGCCAGGTCATCACACAAAACATCTGAATGTCAATCACCTGACTGTTATAACCTGGCTGCCACTCTGTGACTCCAGCACAAGTCAACAAAAGGCTGCTTCTAGTTTCAATTATGGCTGGCTCTAAAATCACTCTGCCATCATCACATTGTATTGTTGTTATGTTGCTGGTGGTTGGCTTTATCCCACAAGCGGAAACTCACAATGTCACTCCGTTCTCTTTCACTGATGAATGGAAAAATGCAATGTTGTCTTTGGGGGTTGACAGCGAGCAATTTCCAACAACAAATGACAAACTACCCCCTCCTCCACCGGGATGTGTGGAAAAATTGTTTCTCTAATAAAAAAAAAATGCATCTTTTGATTGGGAGGGTGGGGATATTTTAAATATATGCATATTAACTTTCTCTCTTTCACCCTAGCCTCTCTCACCCCCTCCCGACTCTCTCCCCTATTACCCCCCAACTCTTCCCTCTCTCTCCTTTACACCCTCTTCTCCTCTCTCTGTCTCTTGCTCTCTCGCTCCCTCTCTCTCTCTTTGCAGTAAATAAAAGATTAAAATGACTGTTCTAAAAACACCGACTGGTCACCAGAAGATAATTGTTTCAGCTTTGTTTACTGTGCGTGAATGTTTTCTCTCTTTTTACTCCTCTCTTCTTTTTCATTGTGTCCATAATTAAAATTCCTTTATTTTCAAAGTAGTTCTAAAAGAGGGAGCTAAATTGCCTTTTCTGCGTTTATGTTGTCATTGGCCCACTGTTGGGAAGGGTAGAGGAGGGGGAGGATGGAAGACAGCAGCAACGTCCTTGGGCTGGAGGGAAGATCAACTTTTAGTGTATAGTAAATGGTATACAACAAATATGTGAGTGCATTTCATGCAAGTAAGTCAGTGTGTATTTATATGTATAAGAACATGCAGACACATCTGTTGCAATCAGATATAGTGTGCTCACTTTAATGCTAATATTCACAAAAAAAATCTAATCTAACCTTGTGCTTCTGAATTAAATTCCCACCTGTCTTCTGTGAGGAGGTGCATGCTGTGTGGGCAAATCTAATATCTTCAAATTGGTCATTAACACAATTGAGGTGTTGATGGATCCCAACAACAACAGTATGTAAATGTGAATGAGAATTACAAGAGCCACTCTAACACCTTGTAATGAGCACTGCGTCTCCTCCAAAACACACTGCACAAACACTGACCTGAAACATGCTTATCTAGCACAGGCGGCATAAATGAATTTCCGGAAGCCTGACTTTCATGCGTAGCCTACATTCGCCTCCCACAACCAGGCTGTAAGTCTGTGCCTCCTCCTCCTTTTCCTCAAGCAATGTCAGAACTGAGAACACATTTGATGATCAGGGAACTCATTAGAAAAAGGTGACAATGAGGTTTCCCATCTCTGAATTTCCACCAGCTGATTTTTCACATCTCCCTTGGCTACCCAGAATATGGCAGGGGGAGACCAACGTGGGCTGCCTTTAAATCACAGCAAGGCTCCTGGTGAAAGAGATCAGAGGGCCTATTGCCCCTGTTCCAGGCCAGCAAGGATCAAGACCAACACGACATTTAAGATTGTTGAACTCAACTATAGGTCCAAGCAAGAGCAAGAATGTTCACACATACACTTCACACATAGAGACAACCTCAGCCATTCAGTCGCAGTCTCCTCACCCTAATGCTGCTATCCCTCTTCTGCCTAGCCAGGCACCCATAATTGAATTTCAGGTTGGGATTAATTCTAGGAGCTGCACTTGACTCGGTCAAAAACAACTATTATAGGTAGGCAATGTATTTTTTTACACAGCACTTCACATTGATTAGGCAATGTGCAGCGATGAGAATTACATTGGAATCTAGATGACTGTCATTTGCATTAAATGAGGGGTTTGCTGTATCCTAAGGGAGAGGGGCTGCTTGACCAAGCGGAAGAGACTGAATGCACTTTCAATAATGCACTGAGATCAAAACACACCTTCATGTGCAAGTGCACACACAAACGTATGTTGATGTACATATTGTATAGACATCAACATAGCTGGTTATGTTGCATGAGGTGTATGAAAAAAGGGTTTAAAATGAATGCTAATTTTGAGGAAAATAAGTTTTATGGGCTACAGAGCTCTCTAAGCAGGGCCTGCAAGGTTTGCAGAAGAAAGTATGGACATGATCTTAGTAGCTTGATTTGTAACACTGCTGTGGTTCCAAGGATGAACTCAATAAAACATAGTGTGATCTCAAGGGGGCTACTGGTAAAAAAAAAAAAAAAAAAAAAAAGGTAAGGTCTGTTCCATTGCAGGGTGAAAAGAAGAAGAGAGGGGAGATGATGGAGGGAAAAGGAGGGAAGAAAGAGCTGGTTGGTGGGAGACGATAGGGGACTGAAAAAGGCCCTCTTTCAGCTTTGAATGAGAGCAAGAGAACGTTTTTCTTGCCTCCTCCTGTTGTGCTGTCAAACTCGATCAGCACTGAGGAGCAGTGACGCTGCTCAACTCCCAGACTCCCCCTCTGCACAATGGAGACTGCGAAGACCCACCATGCATTTCACATTCAATTTAGCCCTCCCTGGGACATGGCTGTCAGGGTCAGCATTGGCGGTATAAGACAAGGCTGGGGGTGGAGGCCAATGTCATGGGCTGTGGCAGGTTTTGAGAGGAGGAGGGGTGTAATGACAATGCTTATGGGCCTGGACTCGTAGTCCAGAAAAGAGGTGCTGGTGTTGGTCAGGTTGGAGGGAGGTCGGAGGAGACAGAAGATCCAAGGAGAATGGACAGGAGATTTGGGGTGAAAATAGGGGTGATGGAGGGTGGCCTCTACCCAATAATAAAAAAAAACTCCAAAAGAAAGGTCTGGCTACAGCCTTAGTTCAATGGAGCTTATCCTGCTTTCCATGGGGTCCTCAATGGGTGCTGGGAGACTGTTACTCTGCTGAAGCCCATTAGCCAGCATTAGGAGCGTCCACACACCAGCACAAGGAGATTTGAGACAAACCCTAAACAGACCACAATAACCGCGAGGTACAAGCCCTGAGCCTTAAGACCTCAGCTTGGCCCAAAAGGGTCTTCAATAGACGCGCCCCAAATCATGTTGTTGAACAAATCAGGTATTAAGGAAAGAGGAGTTTGTCTGAATTTACTTTCCCTAAAGACTTTAGTTAAGCTAGTTACTGTGGAGCTTTAGTTAGGCATCTTGTGTGTGACTGTGTATGTGTGAGGGGACATCTTACACTATGACACCCTGCAACCCCCCCTGCAACATAAACCCTTCCATCTCTACCCCCTCGCACCCTCACATGTATAAACACTGCCGCACTGAAGCCTAAATTCACCCACTCCAAACAATGGGCTGCTTTTGGCAATTAAATGGCATTTGGCGATTCAGGGTGGAAGTTAATGGTATTACTGTTGCAATTCTTCTCCTGAATGGCAAAAAGGATTTCCCTCTCCACCAATAAAGCACTACTCACTGTCTTACCAGCATTACATAGCTTACCTTGGGCTTATGATTCACGGCCTTCCGATTACCATTTGAATATTTCCTTTTTTCGAAGACCCTGGCAGACAAAGTTGAAGGGGCTGCTGGGCCTCCAGCTTGTCATGGATGAGGAGGCCGGGCTGTCGTCACCCATCGCAGGCCTGTCGGTCAAGCCAACCGGTGTTGTCGCACAGCCCATCACTGGACAACCACCCAGGTAGATAGGCTGCACTCTTTGCTCACACTGCTGTCTGGATTTGTCACTCACATACTATTGAAGCTTGAGGCATCAAGACAAACTGTTAAACATGCATCACCGGTCTTTTTCAAACACTTTAAATGCTTTCAGGACTGATGGATGCTTTACAATTTAAAGTATTTACATAAAAGTAGTTATTGATTCTGAAAACCAGGTTAATGGTATTTAAATCAGTCAAATTTCCCCTAACATGTTTTTGTTTTTCTATTACAATCATTAAGTCTGCGACAGAAATAACAGGAAGCAGTTTTATTCCTCACCAGTGGTTAAATAATTTCTCTCATCTCGCTCCTTCTCCACATCTCTTGTTTGCCCAGAGATCCGGTTTGGCAGACGCCTTTTCTAAGGACAAGGCGCTTTGAGAGGAATATGAAAAGACAGATTTAAAGGTGACGGCTGGTCAGAGGGGAGAGAGAGAGAAAGAGCCTGGTTATCACAGCTATGTGACTACATTTAGAAAGCTCCCTCCCCTTTTCACCCTTAGCTGAAATGAACAACAGAGGAAATGCTGAAATTTAAGAAATTCACAGCAAGATAGGTCTGGTCCTAACAAAGATGAATGAAATGATGAAAGGGCCGAAAAGCTCCAGGGAAATATCTAATGTATATCTCTACTGCTTTCTTCATTCACACCTTTATTCTGGGCTGAGGCCCATTTTTTACAGTATGAAGTGAGCCTCAAACTTTATAAAGGGGAACAGCCAAACCTTAAATATGTGTGAGTCAAATAAGATCTATCCACTTCAATATGGAACAAAAGAAACTGAGCATTTTGTTGTGGCAGCTAATTAAATTCCCATTCCCATTGATGGGCAGAGATGATGGCAGTCCAAGGACAATACATAGGACCCAGACCTGAAGATGAGCTGAGGATTTGTTTATAGATTTGGTTCCCACAAGCACTAGAGAGGCTCCCTTAACTTGACAGACCAAACAGATCAGGCAGAGAACAGAGCAGGCCCTGTCAATAGTGAGGATTATGGGAACGGCTGTTTGGCCTCTAACCATTTTGCCCGCCAGAAGACACAAGAGGGTTCCAGTTTGATTCAGTTCCACTCTTATTGTCAAGTGTCTCTGGCGCTAACAGGCCTAGCCACTAGCAGGCAGACAGCAGACAGAGATTTGGAGATTCACTTACTGAGGACTGAAATGAAATAACTCAGACTGTTATTTTGTCTTTTTTTATATGAACACAAACAAAAATGTAATATTTAAAAAATACCATGACAAATTTGGAGCAGGTCATTATGTATTATGTGCATAAAGTATGTAAAGAAGATGCAATCATGCACTCTGTCTCCCTAACAGCCTCCTTTAAATGTGCCCTCATCCTCATCAGTATGTACATTCACTGGCTGCAGAAAGATAGTGTCTCACTGGCATTGTTCTGCTCCTCTGGGACCTGACTTGTATTGCTGTGCAGTTTAAGCCATTTCAGCCAGAGCTATGATCTTAATTAGCTACACCTAAAGCCTGTCTCTTCCCCAGACAAGTCTAATTAAGCCCAGCGTCTTTCCCCAGCCAGAGCCCCTCTGCTGGCTAAAAGGGAAAAGGGAACCCACAATCTCTTGTCCGAGGATTACAACCTGGGATACATCACAAGCAATCATCTTCCCCCACAGCCCAAAACCCTTGCCTGCTGCCCCCCACCCCTCCCAATTCTTGATTCATGAAAGGCACAACACTATTTCCCCACTAATTTGCTGTGTGTGTATTAAACAGCCTCTTCACCCAAGTCAAAGAGGAGAATCCCTCTCATAGCACTCTTAATAAGTCCAGGGCAGAGAGGCTAACCATGTTGCAAAGAGCAGTCGTGCCTTTTTATAAGGCGGCAGTTGCTGGAGCTAAAGGGCGTGATATTTCTGCATGAGCTCAGGCTTCGCTGGCTGTAGCGCCAACTTTGTGTGCATGCATTGAAAGCATGCTTTCTTAATTGGATAGTTCCCTTAACCCTGCGAGTATCTTTGATCCTCATTGTAAACTTTCATTGTTGTCCATCAGTCTTACAGCAGCTACTGCAATTGCTTGGTCTCATCTTAGCATCCTAAACTCCTTAGTGTTAGTATCAGCTCAAGCTCTTAGCGCTGGATAAGCTCTTGCTAATGTCATAATGGTGATGATTTGGCTGAGCCCTCCGGCGTTGTGTCAATTCAGCCGAGGGAAGTAAGAGGCGCAATTAACAGAAATTAGCTAAATGCTATTGAGTGGTTCTGCGTATTTTAGGGCAGGGCGCTGACCCTAACAACCCACCACTGCTGCCAATCAATTACATTTTCACTGCTCCAAGCCAACTACATGATTGTGAGCATCAGGAAAAATCATTTAGTCAATTATCTGAATAGCTTTTAGTGATAATCTGTGTTTGGATGCTTTTGCCTCATCCTCTATTCACCCTGAGTACACAGGATATAAGTACACACTGTTGTAAAAAAGCCTTTATAGTGTATTAATGAAAGATACAGACCAAAAGGCGCACCATTTAGATACTACAGGATATATAGCTATGATATCTAAGGGAACACAGTGCATGGTGCTATTGACTTCACTCAGAGTTGAAACAGCTGAAATGACTGTGCTCTCCCACTTTGAAGTTCCTTAACAGACTTGTGGGTCAGACCTCCTGAGGAGAGAGAAAGACTCAATTCATCAGGGTGCAATAGAAGCAAAAGTAGAATACTCTTCATGCCCGATCACTAGAGGGGGGCCAGAGGAAGAGCAAGTACATGAGGCTGGAAGTGAGACCACTGTAGGAAAGATAGAGCAGAGCAGAGCTGAGGCGTGTGTGGGGATCGCCTGCGAGGAGGCCAGCCCTGGGTGGTGCTCGCTGAAAGCCTATTTGTGGATGAAAGTGCAGCAGCCCTGGGGTCCACTCGCACAGAGAGACGAGGCCAGTGATTAAGGGGGCGCAAGGGCAGGACAGCACTTTAATTTGGGACTGTCGAGAGAAGGGGGGCCAGCACTGGTATATCAGTAGCCAGACAATGGTGATTACCTTCCTCTTTATCTGGGGGAGAGGGGGCTTTGAGAGAGCAATCTGAGGAGCGGAGGAAATGGCACGACACAGGATTAGTGGCACAACAGGACGGTAAATTAAATGTTGGAGATGAAAGAATGAGGCTCTGACATGCATCAATAGAGAGCATTTGCTGCATTCTAATAACAGCAGCTGAGGAGAAATACCTGTAGAGATTAGTGTGCATGTGAGAGAAAGTAAGGAAAAATATACAATCGTATAAATGACTTTGGACACCTTTAGTCATGTGACAACCGTCAACAGGGAAGCAAACAGGAAGAGTGCATTTGTGACCATGAATGTAACTACAAAGTGTATATGTGAGAGAGGGGCATAACTGAACACACACACACACACACACACAGCTATCACCTAATTAATGTGTGCTGACTGAGAGTTATCACTTACTTTATTGTACCGATCCCGAAGATCGATCTCATAAAGTATCTAGATATATTTCCATTAAAAGTAAATCATAGCCCAACTTTTAGCATTTTTACAAATCTGTTAAATATATATATATCCATAACTCACCATATCCAGTAAAGTTTGCTGTGTTCCCTTTAATCTGCAATAAATTTCTCAGGAATTTCTTATGAAATACGTCAATTGAGCAGCATTATAGAGTCACAGCCAATGCTTCTCTAAGAGAGGATTGTTACTGTTTCTATCAGCTGGTTAAATAACTCAACTGCAATTCATTTTATACATCACATTAACATGAAATGATGTAATCTAGTGCTAAAATTCCACATTAGTATTCATAAGTCCAATGCAGATGTCAAAACCTCCAAAATCTATAAAGACTGTCAGACACACAGTGCAATTTCCTGGCTGCCTAATTTGAATATGAGTGTGTGAGTGTGGGTATGTCAATTATGAGGCTGGCACCTATCAATACAACTGCTGCTGTGAACCCACAACACCTCCAGAGGAATCATCTGTTGACTCCCACACAACAGCAAACACAGCAAAAGACTCCTACACAACACTGTACCCACACTCAGCATCCAACATTACACAATAATCCTTTGTTTATTGATTCTGGAGCAAAACTGTTTAAATTAGTTGTGTTGCTTACATTTGGTTCAAATGAACAAACAAAATTATCTGAAACTTGGGACGAATGACCTGTATGGGCATTAAAGTTGGACACTTAATGACATTTTTTGACTCTTAAAAGTTCTATACAGAGAAAAACTTCCATCTATTGTGTTAGATACTGAGAAGTAACAAAAAAAGTAAGATTCAGACATATTCAAGTCATCATTAGTGGAAACAGACATGCATAATCATTCTCATTAGTGTCTAGCATAGTGACTGGCAGGTATTATAGATAAAAAGTGAGGAAAAAAAGGAAAGGGAAATGGAGAGTAGAAATGAAGCCTCTGATGCATGAGTGACAGCTGACAGGTCCTGAACCCAGGCAGAAATGATTCAATCAAAGAGTAGCTTTATCTGGGTTATTACTACACCGAGGCAGGATGATGAAGAGGAGGTTCGCCTTAATCTCGGCCACAATGGAACAGAACAAAGGTGTGCTTACAAGCACTATCAGCCACAAATATCAAATCAGCTCAAGCTGCACCTAATCCTGCCAGACAGCATTGTTGATTCCATAAATCTGCGGTCAGGGACATACACAGTCATATGTGTAAAGGAGGTAGACACTCTCTCCCGCACAGACACGTGAACTTTCACAGATGGCGGCAGTTTACCTTTCATTAGGTGAAAGCTACAGTATGCCTCATGCTGTCATGTACGGTAATTGTTTAATTTGGGCTAAAATTCACAGCAAAAAGTGAATGTATTGTTTGTATTCAATTTGAATTAATATTTTCTCATGATCACATATAGTTAGACTGTAAAAGTCTGCCAAACCTTACGCTACAGCTAAACCTCACACTTTTGCCTGACGAATCACTGCTCATAGGTCCATGACATTCTGTGTGACCTCTGAACTTCGACGCACCCTCATTCTCAAGGCCACGTTCACAGTAAGAGCAGCAGTGATGGGAGCATCCTTGTTCATGATGGCACTTGGCAGAGCGAAAAGGACACTGGCAACTTCATTATCCCACAATAACAGGGTAATTATTGTGTTTGTTAGCAACAAATCAGAGCACAACAGACTGCATGTCCCTGTCCTGTTTTGAGCATCTTAATTACTTACCCCCCACACCCCCATCCATCTCTCTGTTGCCACTGCTGCTGTTGTTATTTTGCATATAAAAGGCAACAGCTAATTGTCTGGACTATAAATATTCGGCATGCAATTAGCATCCTGGCCTGCCTCTGCGCTGTTATCACCTCGCTATTTGGTACGTAGTGCAGACCGCACACTCAATTCTCCATATCTAATGGGAGTTTGATAGCAGCACAGAACCTTTGTTTCGAAGAACAAATAGCAGCAAACAGCTCCCTGACGTCTCGCTCATCCACTTGGCTTTGAGGAAAGAACGCATCCACATCATCACATGAGAAAAAGAGCACTAGAAGGTGAATGCCACGGTGTACTACAATAGGTAGGGTCACACTGTAGCAGAAATAAAGAGAGGGGAGAAAAGACTAAACCTGGTAAGATTATATTTGTAATGATATGAATATAGGTCTTTATGCTCTGACAACGACTACTGCATATAAAATACTAGAAGTAAAACAATTCTCTTTGCCTTTATAGGCAAAGCCAAAGAGCAAAATCAAATAGACTTTGGTAAAGAAACAGAGGAGTCCTCGGAACAGTGACACTCTCCTCCATTTCACCTAAAATCAAAAAGGGAGATATGGAGAAGTGAGACAGCGGGGTGGATGGACAGGAGGGCCTTCATGGATGATTGCCGCTCAGTTTGAGCTGCTGAAGTGCAGACTTGAACTTCTTTCATCTCCCTTCAGGGTCACTGTCCATGAAGAGAAGGGTCCTGTCATTCTGCTCTCACTTCCCCACATTAAGCTTCCAAGCTCCTGAAGATTCCCACCTCACAGCCACTGCCCCTCATGCCCAGTAAACACAGCCGTAGCAACAGGGCAAAACTTGGAGCTGCAATACAAATGGCAGATAGTTTAGGTATTACGTGGTATAAAAATGTTGTATTCAGTTCAACTTAAATTTATGATGAATTAGAATCCACGAGTCCTTGAGAAGGATGACTGGACAGAGAACATGGAGGAATAAGGAACATGAATGCAACGCAGTTGATAGTTGGTGGAGTAGGTGAAGATTTTTGCACATTTAAGAAGCAAATGGGCAAAAAGTTGCAGAAATTTAAAATACAAAAGAAACATTTTGAAACCGATGCCATCCATAATGGGGGAACCAAAATGATTAAAGAAAAATAGGATAAAGCAGGTGGAGATTTGATGGAGGGGAGAAAGCACCGAATAAGTAAGACTGACCCCCAGTCTGTGTGAAGAGCCTGTCTGGAACCTGGAGACTCGTTAGGGGCAAGATCCTGAGGGCTCCTAATTGGGCTGGCCAGGGCCAAGCAGTCTGAGAGAGAGAGAGGGGAGTAGTCTCAAGATCTGGGTTTGGAGCGGGGGAGCATGGAGTGGTGTAGGAGTTAATGGTGAAGGAGGCTTTCCAAGTCACATGAAAGTTTGTGGGGATGAATGTACCATAATTAGATTAATAAGTAGCTTAATTTATCGCAGCAGAGGATATCAGCGGCTCCACATTAGAGGCAGGCCAGAAGATTAGCCTCGATCGGCGTTTCCAAAACACGATTAGCCCCCCGGCACAAAGACCAGGCTCTTTCACAGGTTCCTACCACAAGGGCTGGGATTAGAGAAACATGTTGAATAATCAGGAGTGCCCCCACATGCTCCTCTCAAGTCGACACCGCAGCTGGAATTGCACTGCAACCTTTTGCCCCCACCCTGTCCTGCTCATAGCACTTATCAATTAGACTATTACAGGGCCAATTAACGTCAAGAGCAACTACACTACCAGCAGGTTCCGATGTACCACCCAGGTTCAAATGTGCACTTTCTATATGTTCGCTTCCTCCTGCACCTGCCGATACATGAGTCATCCTTTAAAAATATCAGCAATATCAGAGAAGTCGTACTATTCTCACTATGGCATTTGACCATGAAGTAAAGCCAAGTCAATTAGATTCTTGGTCTGCGTATGGCCACTGAGTCATTTGGATATCCAAGAGCCCCTGGGGACGAACAGCTTCATGGCTAATTGATTGCCCCCTCCAATATCCTCTAGAATGCCAATAAAGACTTCGGCATATGTTTGCTTCAGACCCAACCACCAGCCACATGCATCATGAATGTAGCACTCTCACTAAGCTTTAGATCCCTTGATCCTCTACATCCTCCACATCCGGCCATTTGTATAAGAGAGAAAAAAAATGTGGATGAAAAAAAGAGATGGGCCTTCAGCCAAGATCTTTGCACAGTAGTTCATCTACTGTATGTAGAGAGGTTACTGCTGTTTGTTGTCTCCTGATAAGGTACACATGGAATATCTCTTGGATGTGTAAGAAGGGCACAACTCAATCTGGGCCCATGTGAGTATATTTTTTAAGAATCAGTGACTGCTGACCTTATGTGCAAATAAGAATAGCACAGAATATGGCCAGGGAGGAGCACAACAGAGGAAACTAAGCTGGGATGCCTAAAACCAGAAGCCGTTCCTGGGCACTTCACCACCTCTGGGCACCACAGGAACACATTTACAACCTCTAATGCCAATCTTTCGGCACATGAGCTTAGGTATGTGGACCATGCCTCTCAGAATCATGAGATTGCAATGAAGATGTAAAATTAGCTAAATTAAATGCAAAACCAACAAAGGAACGGTGCAGATCTGCAATTGTGGACATCCATCCAAGAATATAGACCTTCTTCAGCGGAGCATGTTGATAAATCCCTAGTAAGGGGATGAGTCCTGTTTACCCTTGAAAAACCAGCAACTTTTACATTTTCAGCTGCTGTGCCGCCACTGCAGGCCAATTATCCTGTGTGACTATGCAGTGTCATGCATTGGTGATAATGTGCGCAGAGTCAACATGTCCTACAGACAGAGCTCGCTGGCAGGGGTTGGCCCCAGCCCACCCTGCCATACAGGTTACTACAGCAGGACTCACCTCTGTTAACTAAGCTGGAAAGAGTCTATGGCCAAATCTGGGTTATGACGATGATGTTTATTATTGTTCTTGTTGTTATTTGCATCTTTGTAATGACATTTCTGTAAATAAAGGTATTTATTTAAAGTGCACTCTAGTATCAGCAGTTTCTTATCTACATTCATTGCTTAACTAAACCTTTAATACTCGAAGCTCTTTATTCCACTCTATTATATGAATTAGTGCTTAAAGTAGAAATCAAGCTTAGTTTGACTTTTTTAATTGGTAGCTTGACCTTTGAAATCCCTCAGTGACATCAGATTGTCAGATTTAAAGTGGGGTTGAAAAAAAAAGACTTATGGATCTAGTTAGAGCTATACCTGAGCGCTGGAGGGAAGTCACTGAGTGAAGGGTTAAAGGTTGTGTGTGCGCTGTGGAGAGAGTTCCTCAATACAGTTTACGCTTTACTATGAAATGAGAAAGAAAACTCTACAGTGGGAATAAAGAAGTATCTTGAAGTTAGCATAGATAATGTACTAATCATGATTTCCTTTTATGCACCCAGTCTATTGCCAGCTTCACCAGTGGTCAGCCAGCTCTCTCCAAAACCTCACGGCAGCATCACGGCCCAGCACACTATCTGCACTCTGCTTGTTAGACAGCAGCTGCTAACCACTTTCCTGGTGAAGCGATGTCTGTTGCTGTACAAACGAGGGAAAAACAAACAAACTCTGGGCTTGAACAGGCCGTGTGCAGCGCGCGGCTTGTTGCTCCGCTCCGCTAGCTACCCCTGCAGCTAGTTTTCGCCATGCACCAAATTAGAAACCCTCACCATCAGGCAGACAGCTGGCAGCCTTCCCCGGGGAATGCCAATTAAGTTTGTAAAACATTTAGACAACAAAACTGTACAAGAGAAAAACATCCCATAGAGGCACCCGTCCCCACAACTCCCAACAGTCCTCACCTTGACCTCAACTGCCCCCCCCTCCATCTGCAGCAGCCTCAGGAAACACCACCTCAGAGAATAGACAGGCCCTAGAGAACAGCAAATATGCTGAGAGCAACACATGAATACTCGATCAAAGCCATTGATTTTGTCACACTAATGTGTTATTACAGCAAATTAAGAGATGATGTTTTATTAATAAGGTGGTGCCTACTCCATCAGAAAAAGATTGGCAGCACACACGAACTGGCAGCTCCGTAACAGTTTGACAGTTGTAGAGTCAGTGGAAGATACTAAACGGCTCAAGTCCGTCATTGTTGGCTTCTCATGACCCATGTCATAAGACGAAGTGTGATAACAAACAAAACCTTGAAGTGCAACTTCAAGCTTCAGCACTGCGCTTGATCCGGGGTCCAAATGGTAACCTGAGTTTTTGGCCTAGGGAAAAAAAGTTGGGAAGGGATTAGAATAATACCTAAGTAGCTTTCTGAAAATTGAACCCTTGAGTGGGGAAGGAATATGGCGGCCTTAGGCAAGAGTGTGACCCACGCTCTCCTGCTAAATGCTCCTGCTAAGACTTGTTGTTTGTTCATCCAGGCAGCCCACTCCACAGTTGTTTCAGCGTGACACACCAGAATGTGACAGACAGAGTGACAGCGCGAGTAACTAATTGAGACAGGATGTAAAAAAGATCCTCTGAGCTTTAAGTAAATGGAAGTGGGAGAATGCCCCTCCACACACACAAACACACAGATCACTATCCCTGCTTAGGGCATCTCTATCAATGTTAATTAGCTGAGCAATGATGAATATGGAAGCTAAATGAAGTTATTTCATGTAATCTGCGTTTCCTTTGAAAGATCATTCATTTTGTCAATAAAACTTCCTTTAAGACAGCATTATTACAGTGAGAGGGGCGAGGTGATGGAGCTGAAAGACGAGGAGAAGAAGAGGAGATGCAGCTACGAAAATATAGTCTGCAAATTATAGTTCCCCACACAGGTTCAATTTATTCTTCATGGCAGAGATTTACTTTGATCTCGTCTAGTTGGATCACTAGGCCCCCCTCTCACACGGATTCAGTAATTGTGATTCCATTATTTTAACTTCCATTATGTGCTTGGTATTTTCTGCTACAGATGGTCTACAAAGTGTCACCAATGGCAAACTTAGCTTCACACAAAAGCAGAATCCATACTGCAGCTGTGTGTTAAATTTGCACTCAGATAGGGTCTGTCCCTTAAAATTAATGTCTCATCCTCTTGACTCTCATTTAAAATCTACTCGGTAGCTTTAATATCACTCATTTAAAAAACCTGCACTGTACGGTTTCCTTTTTTACCAATAAACACGGTGCACTTAAACATTGTTTTCCTAACTTGTAATGTATCAACTAAATTTAAACTTCTAAAAGACGACAAAGCAAAGCAGCAAACAGGACTTGGACAGGTTATTTCCTGACTTTGAAATTCACTTCGCCGTCTGTGTGGCATTTAAATGCCAAGTGCAGAGAGCATGATGCACAGGCTGAAAGCAGAAGGTGTAAAGAGGTGGAAGGTCCACTCAGATGAGGCAGTGCAAAGAAAGTTGGTAAGAAAAAGAAGACTTGTGACTTGTTGCTGAGGATAGATATGTCAGGACCACTTGCTGGTGTTCACATTCATTTGAGAAGTGCTATGCCAGTGCACAATGCAATAAAGCACTAGTTACGAATCACTGTTTAATTGTATGTGTGTGATTATTACAGCAGATCATACATTTTGTGTCCTTTACGACTTTTGTAAAAGGTGAAGATAAAGGTTTTTATCAGCAGTTTGTGTTTTGTTCATTGTTAATGCTGCTGTGTCCCACAGAGAAGCCCACACACCCCTTGTGCTGAGGACCTTCAGCTTCATTGCACTTGCGTGGCTAAAACAGGTCTCACAGACTCTAAATCTAACTTTCCAATATTTCGGCTCTCTTGTAAATCAAGAGCAGTCATCAGTAGATTAAACTGTTGCCATTGTCATTGTCTCTGTGTGTGATATTCTCCTCCCCTCTCTAATCATGACTGCTATCAGATGACCTCTCTTCCACGCATGGCACAAGCGCAGACACTGACAGCTCCATAATTCTCCTGACAAACAGCTCAGTAAATGATCACTTTGCCCCTGTGTTAACTGCCAGACTGAGTGTAAAGTACTCAGACTCAGGAATGAAGCCAGAATTTAATTTCAGCAGACTGTGTGCTCCATCTAGATACACTTTTAATGAGAAATGAAAGCTGGTAATTTTAGATACAAGCAGTGTAAATTCATAGGCTGCTAATGGAGTTCCATTTTAGAGAGGGCCTTTTCCTTTTAGGGCTTTTAAAATCTAATCTCAGCCTATTGTCAGGATGGTCAGGGTGTCTAATCACCCTTAACCTTGCATCAGTGCCATAACCCCTTCTTTTTCTTGCCCCCCTCCCCAACAATTTCAACATGATTTTAACATAATAACAAGACTTTTAGCAGTCTAGTGACTGCACCTTCTACTAGAATCACCACAACTAATGGGATCTAATCTATACAATAAGCGACATTAATATATATGCAAATCAGCAGAGGCTACGTGTCTTGCAGAGGCGATAGGCCGGGTTGGCATACACTTGTATCATTTCTGTCACATGTGTCACTTAGTTGTTAATTACTGTTAACGGTCTTAAAATGCAAATATGTGGTTCTGCAAACACAGCAGCACATGTATCCTTCAGTAATAATGTTCTGGGAAGAAAGCCGCCCCCCCTTTTCCTCTTGAAGGTCCAGCGGTGTGGGGGGAATTTGAGGCACTGGGGGTTGAGGGTTGCAGGTCGGCTGTTCAAAGCTACTCTGTGCATTGTTGAGTAGTAGAGGATTAGGTCTCTCCAGGCTGCAGAATTTGCTTTCTAATTAAAAGGGATAAGATGTAGAAAAATAGTGAGGGGCATTACTACAGTAGAAAGGAAGGGGGAGGAAAGGAGAAATTCTGAAAAGAGGCAATAGAAGTTTGTAGTGTCACCACTGACTTTTGATCACAAGACTATGCAAAAGTTACCAACCTCTAGTTCTGACTCTCACTCTGTACTCCACCTGATTAACTTGCACACTTTGGGCCTCAGAACAAATAGAAAACAGTTGAGTTATTTTCTAAGCATTGTCATGTGATGGTGACAAACATGCACTGACATTAGTTAGCAGGCTGCAAAAAATAGTTTCTGTTCCAGTAGTATAATTACACATCACTCACACAAACAAAACAACATTAGTGAGCTTAATAAATGTGTGTGTTAGATTTGTTACCTTTGGACAGCAGCAGTACATCTGTTTCTCCCTTTCCCAAATCTTTATGTTAAGCTAACTCACTGCTGACTACAGCTTTATCATATAGACATGGAATTGGTGATTATGTTATAAATTACTGGTTAAGACCGTCCACATAACAATAAAAATCAGTCCCACACAAGCCCAGTATAACCGTAATATCCCTCGAAAACATTCAGTTCATTCTGTTTAATTTGGTATTTCTACTTTAATTTAAGCAAAATACTAAATACCCCTATGACCACTAATAAAAACAAGGCATGAACAGTAGTGTGATGGACTACTTTGCATCTCAGAATACTGAAACACTTCATTTGAGCCACTTAACAGTATAATACTGGACCCAGGGGGCTGGTCTGTGACCCAGCATGTGATTTTATTTAACCCTCTACTCCTGTGTCCATCCCTTCTTACAAATGGACCCTGAGTTTTAAGCACACACAGGCCTGATTCTTTTATTCTGAGCCCTAGGAGGTTAACGACATGCCAACAACAAGCTACTGGAGAACAAGACCTCCACTTCTCTCCCCTCCTCTCTTGGCCAACCTCCTAACCAGGACAGAAGCACTGGAGTTTTGTGGTTGATCTGCACCAGCACAAACCCCACTAAAACCTTCAAGCCCTACAAACTCCATCTCAAACAGACCTCATTTTTGGTAGTGGGTTGCTGAAACACCCCCACACTACTACCCCTACCTCCTCTATTTATACCAAGCTCCATGAAGCTCTCACCTTTTACTCTCAGGCAATCCGATCCTATTTGGAGTGTGTGACGAGGGCCATTCTCCATCACCTCACTGATCAAGAGCCCCCCCGCCCCCACCCCTTTACAGCGGGCCCAGGGATGAGCAGGTACAGATTTGGGGAGAAGAGGGAGTGGGGCATGTAGTGAAAGAATCTGCAGTGAGCCAAGGAGGAGATTAAAAGGCAGCTAACTGTCTACTACTCCTCTTCCCCCACCTCAAAACTCCCTTCTACTTCACTGGTGTCTTGAGGGGGAGTACCAGAGGGAGGCTGGGGAGGGAGAAAGCAAGGGGAGGCCAGTAGCACAGTGGTGGCTGAGCCATCTTGTCATCGTAGTAGGACAAGCACATTCAACCGTGTCCTCTGTACCCTCCCATCTTATTCCAGACACTGTATTGCCCTCCACTGAAATCCATCAAAACCCCTCTCTCGGCCCCTGCCCCCCCTTGTTGGAAGAGTGCTCTCCACTGGTGTCTTTTCTTTTTTAAAAGGGCAGAGATGAGTCCTGGGCTCCGCAGTCCTCTCAGGCATCCAAATTAATTTGCGTCTGGGCAGCAACATAAGCAGCACGGGGCTATTTGATGAGAGTGTAGGGCAATGACATGCACTGGCAGTCACGCATTGATCTCTTGCTTTCTTGCCTTGTCACTTTCCACCTCACCTTAATGCCAGATTCTTGCCAGCCTCGTCCACATGGGTGGCACACAAACCAGGGACTTTTGTCTCTAAGAGGAGTAATAACTGGTGTGCATGACAAACAAACTTCTTCAGACACGCTTAAATTACCAAACCACTGAAATCTCCAGCAACCCCCTAAAAACACAACAATCATTCGCTGTATTGTGCTCACAGCAATTAAAATGAGGATCCACTCCATTGAACAATTTCTGAAAATCCCTCTGCTAATTTTCTGATCAATACCTTGAGAACAGATCAGTTTCATAATAATAAACACACTAAGGACATCTACAAAACAGCATTCCTTTAGTTTGATAAATGGATGTCAAAGTGAACCTAATACAATTTGACATGCATTTGAAGTTGTGATCCAAAAAGAGGACTCCAGTTAATGCCTAATTAGCATCCCTAAATAATAAAGCAACTAAGACTAATAATTATTGCATGTACCCATTCTACCAGTTGCACTGACAATTAACCTTTCTCAACTGGTGATTCGCAATTTGAGTAAATCCTGTTATCAGCAAATATAACACATGGCACACACACACACACACACACATACACGTTTCAAACACCACTCAAGGAAATCTAGGCAGTGTTTACGGTTGGAAAGCAGAATAACAAAACAAACAGCAGATATCTACTTTCAGTAAACACCACCCAACCACTTACACAGTATCTTCCCAGTGGCTTAGTGGGTGGGGAATCAACTTTACATGGCTGCTGCGAATGTCATTGAACTACTTATGTTTACGCAGGCTTAATATTGCTGTGACAAGGTCTCTTAAAACACGAATGCTTCTGAATGTATCAGGTCAATTTCACCCCAGGGTCTGCTTTTATAAATACGTCGTGTTGCTGTTGTGAATTTGGAAAATTAAAATTTTTGAGCCTAAAAAGAAGTGGAAGAATTTAACTAACGTGAAGCAGCGGTGGAGAACCTCCTGAAAGAAAGTGGGGTTGCTTAAGGTGCTGCTGACCAGTGTTGAAATATCACATGCAGTCCAAGTCTCTGATATTAGATCACTGGAGCCAAAAATACGATTACCCAGGGACAAAATAAAGGTGAAAAGATTCAGGATTGAGCATTCTCCCAAAATGTCTCTCCCTCATCCCAATTTGGCAGCACTTGGCTTGTTGCCCACTCACATTGTGTGGATGGCCCTGCCACTGTTGCCATGGGGATGTGTGGACCTGCGCAGGCCCTGAAGGCAGAATGGCCTGGTGGTGAGGTGGGGGTTATCATCAGCAGCAGACTCTGCTGGGCCACCTTCCAGACGCCTGGGTGCAGGAAGAGCTGCGAGGTAGCGGAGCTCACTCCCACCACACCCCCCTTCAGCTCTGCGGGGCCTCTCTCTCTCTGGTGGATGTTGCCGCTGTTTCGAACCCAGCAGAGGCTTTGAGATGGGACTCGGTAAGTAGTGCAGGGCTCCGGCCTGTCCACTGGGGGTCGGCTGCCTGACTCCCATAAGCCTGGGCCAGACGGGGTGGGAAGGGGCCAGGCGAGGCAAGCTGGACTGTGGCCCAATGCGGTGACTGCCTGTCTGCCCAGGCGCTGGGCCACGTTGCTACTCCTCCCTGGGCTCGTGCCCCTGCACTTGGATTTCAAAGGGATGTGACAGGGGGACTGGTTTTCCCTCTCCATTGCAGGATCCCTGCCCCACCAACAGCTTCTCCAAAGCCCCCCCTCAAACAGCTTTCAGCCCCCACTCTCTCCCAGCCCCCAAATGCCCCTCCAACAGCTTTTCTGTTTCGGCCATGAACCCAGGCTCCCTCTCACACTGTGCCATTCCCACCACTGCTGCCTCACATTTGGGAGGAGAAGGGGGGAGGTTGTGCTGCTACACTGCACCCATCTGCCCCATGTCTTTCCATGCTGTGGACCATGATGCTGCAGCATGGCTCTCTGGGCGCCGTAAAGACTCTGGCAAGTACACTGGGCCTTAAAGCACCCCTCCCTTTGGACTCTCCCTGTCCGCCACATGCACACACTGATGCACACCATCTGATTTAAAATGTACTTCCACAAAAACTAGTGCATGGGATCATGCTCACGAACTGGGGAGACAGATGGTGGTTAATACAGATGGATGATTTAGACTCAAACTGAGAAAAACAATATGAGTTTTAAATGCACTAACTTGCAATTATTCAAGATACCTCTGTTCCACCCACAGAGGTCAACACCATCTGAGAAAGATCTGAGTCAGATATGGTGCCACTGTGTCTGTGTTGCAACCAGCTCATTCAGCAACTGGCCCATCATCAGTAAGCATCCTACAAAACCAAAATGACACTTACAGGCTGCGTTTCAATTGGCTGAGATCTTCTTTTCTCTCTCCCCCCACCCGGGCTCTCTCTCTCTATCTAGGTTTCTCTCTTCATCGCTCCCCGCATGGCATTTCTCTGGCAGGTCCTCTAGTGAAATTCCTCCCCTCCTGGTCTCAGAATTCCCGCAGCCAGCCTCCCTGCCTGGGCAGAGCGGAGTGACTGGGGCTGGGTGGGATGGCGCTCCCCCCGAGCTTGGTCCCAAGCTATGGCTACAACTCCAGCCCACAGCACATTCCTCCAGCCGCTGACCAGTCCCCCCAGCAACCAGGAGAGAGGTGAAGAGAGAGAGGAGGGATGCAGGCTTAGTGGTGGTGTGTTATATTGTATCTGCTGGAGTTCTACATCAGGGAATACTGTTAAATAGTTATAAGAAATAACTCGAAGGAGACTATTACTCACCAACATGCTCTTCATCACACATGTCCTGAAAACTTTTTTGTAAACTACTCTCAGATCAGTTTCTCTGTATTTTCTCTATAACGGTCTGAGGCCTCATCAGTAGCTCACTAGTAGTCAACAAGGTGCACATGGATATCTGATGTTGCTCAGCATGTTAACAGCCCATACCCTCCACTGCTTGTGATGTGATGTGATGTGATTTGCTGCTAATCACAGTCTGTCGGTCCATAGCTGCTCCAGGACAGCTCAAGTAGCAGTAGGACAGGATCCGGACGGTCCCCTCCCTCCTCCGCTCCCTCCTGCTTCTCCCCCAAGCCGAGCCAGGCGCTGTGTTTACTCTCCTAATTACAGGGGAGGGGCCGGCTGACAGGCGAGCCATCACAGATTCCCCACAGGCCTGGGGCTGGGAACGCTACAAACACCCGCCACTGTCAAATGTGACGGCAATGTCCAACTGTCACGGGGGAGCCTTCACTGGCAAAACCCAAGGGCCCAAAGAGAGATATTAAAGACATGAGAGGAATTGGCAGAGTTGGCACTAACAGGGGGTACGCTTGAGAAGTCGAAGTGGGAAGCTGGGGGCATCGCCAAAGTGTCATTCAAAGCAAAGTGGAGTTTGGACAGGGCACAAACACTGATTTACACACACACACACACACACACACACCATTGCTGTTGCTCTTATCAAGCTAAGGCGGGAGAGTCCCGTGTATCAGACAAGAAATCCAAATAGTGGAGCCACCAAACCATGTGAGGGACCACAATTGAAAAAGTGAGTCCAGCAACAAACAGCTTTATGTTTCAATAAAACATCTGTCAAAAACAGGAGTCATTTCTATTTTGATAGCAGGAAATCATACGATTTAAAGTCCACCTTCACTCAGCAATATGTTTTGTTTGTGGTACTTTCATTTGGATGTTTTACTGTCTCACTGTGCAGAGTTTGACTGAAGACTAAACGAACTCTGTGCTTATCTAAAATGCCAAACATGTAGGTTACACAGGTGTGATGTGAAAATTAGAAACCTGACACACAAACACTGAGAAGAAATTGTTTACTAAAGTGGGAGACATAGTTTATCTGGAGTTAAAATTTCTGATGATGAATAATAATGAACAATATTCACATTTTAACTTTCAATGAGGGAAAAGGAAAAGATGTACGAATTTTCTAATGAAGTAATTGAACCTTTTTGTGAAAAAAACCCATATCGGACACTGAGTATTTTAATGTCATTACAGGTCGGGAGGGGTCTGTTCAAAGTATTATAAATACTCAGCAAGTAGAAAAGGATATAACCACACAGGGTTTTAACTGGAGCACTATCCAAGGCATGACAGAGACATGAAAACAGCTTATTAATCTACGACTGAGGCTTTGATAAAACGTGCACTAAGTTGAATCAACTGTACCTACAGCGTGTGTGTGTGTTTGAGCCAACCCTCCTCCCAGGGAGGTATAATCCACTAGAGGTGGTAACGCACCAGTGCAGTTGGGGGGTCTGAGAGAATCCCTGTGGAAGCACGGTGACTGACCCTATCACATATTCAGGTCAAATAAACAAAACAGCTTTGAGAGAAAAGGTTAAAATGGATGAATCGTCTCTTCACCAGCTCTCCTAACCAACAGCTCAGATCATCCCGTTCCCCGCAGGCAATACACACCTCACCCCTGAGAGGCAAGACAAGAAAACCATTTGATAAATCATGAATAGTCACAGTTGTGCGAGTGCTGTGACCATTTCTAAAATTTATTATGGGGATTACACACAAAATCACACAATGTAACATTTTCAAATGTGTTATGAATGCCTCCCAGAATTCAATTCAAATCCTAGGTTACCAAATAAGCCTGAACAAATCCCCCACACTGAGTTCTTCCTCCTTTGAAGACTTGAGAGGTCCGGTCTGCAGGGCAGGTTTTACCACGCCGTGCAGACACCTCAGCACACAGGAGAAGGCTACTGATGGATAGGTGAAGGGAGACAGAGAGCAGGACGCCGGTTTAACAATGACATCAACATAAAATGTCTTTATTTGCAAATTCACTTTAATTAAATTCAAGGCAAAACAAAAGCAGAAATTTGATAATGAATCAACTTTGTTTCATCCTTTTCACCATAATGTAACATTAATTAAGAGCTGAGTACGGACTCGAGCACATGCAGTGTGTAATACAGTTAGTGATGTCTCCTTGGAAGAAGAAGCAGGAACTATCCAGCTTGGGTAAAGTTTTCACACAGTACATTCAGTCAGTGTTAACCTTGAGGCAGCAGTCCTTTCCCAGCCTGATATTTGTCCTTGTCAGTTCTCCACCCGTCTTGACTTTGCCTCCTCATTGATGATCTGAAGGCGAGTGGATTTAATTGCATCCGTTTGTCTGTTGGCAAACTCCTGTGCAAACACAACACAATCAATTACAGTGCAAATTAAAAGGCATGTCATATTAATGGAAACAGCGAACTTGGCAAACCCACACAGCCGCAGCACATTGAAGGCACTGCGGTTGGATTTATGGGGAAATATAGGCACATGCAATGAAACAGAAAGCAAACTCCAACCTAAAAGGTAGCATACAATACATTTATTTTTATAATAATTTTTAAACAGATCTTTAAAATAAAAGTAAATGTAACATTATGGATAATTGTAGAAATAAAATGCAGGTGTACCTCTGTATCAGTACGTTCTTCCCAGCCTGTTAGTGAATGGGTCGCACTTTAATCTCTAAGGAGGAGACTGAATGTGTTCTGATGACCTCCAGGGTCAGTTACATGTTACATTTAACAAAGGTTTAGCTCCTTTGTGATAAGAGAACACTGTTTAGACATCTTGTTCACTACATCCTGCACCTTTTTTTTCTGCGAAGTAGCAGCAACATATCCATCAAACCTGCCAGGCTAATTAAAACACACCTTATGATTATCCTACGTCAGCTGCTCTCTCACTCAAAACCAAACCAAACCTTTACACATGACCCAAAATTAAAGGATAATGAGGAAGTTGAAATTACATTTTAACCATCACTGTAAATTTGTTAAAAGTGAATGGAAGGATTTTCAGATAATAATTAATAATACTGATAATAACTTAACATGTGTTTAACAGAAGGACAGAAGACAAATTAATAAATAAAGTTAACAAAAGTAAAACTGAATAGGAAGAACTCGCTTCAAGTTGTTTATTGCAAAAAAAAAGGCAAGAAGAAGAGACTGTAAATGTAAAATCCCACTGGCTGAGGGAAAATCATTTCTTTACATTACAGATTATCAGCATTTCTATATGATTTGGCTTCATTGGATTTTATCCTTCTTCTTCTTTTTTTTTTTTCCTGGCTCTTTTTGAGCTCAGAATGAATTCCACCAACACATTCCCCATATTCAGCCAAGCGAACATCAAACAAGGAAGGGAAGAGGCAGATGAGAGGAGAGGAAAGCTGCCTGGTTAGTTGGAGGATGTATATGTGCGCATGGTAAATCTGCAGCTATAGATTCTGATCACTCTGTAACAGCATGTGTGTTTTGTTTTTACAGACACGACGTTGAAATTCTCAGTAGCTGTGATTTAATTTCCCCTGTTTCATTTGAAAAAGCAGATATTTATTCATTTTACGGTTTGTTGATTATTTCTTTTTATAGCTGGATAAGACGCAGAGCAGGGAGAGACGGGGGCAGGCTGCCCATTAATTATCCACTCTTCAAATACGATTTCTTTCTCTTCTCAGGGCTATAAAACAAAGGTCAAACATCCAGGCCTGTGCATTATATTCGAAAAGATGTATACGCAACGCATTAAGTGGAAGAAATCACAGGTTGGAGCAGGCCTGGTGAAATCCTCACCCTCAGGTTGAGTGGAGCAGAGGCGGAGATAAAAGCCGTCGTCGTCAATTAGCCGGGAGTCAGTGGGAGCGCTGCTCGCCAGAGGCGTTTAACTCCTTCTCCTTTTAAACGTCCTTTTAAGATACAAAGTCCCTGCGGAGGGCCTGGCTTTACAATTTAATAAATTATTTAGCAATTTAAACGGTGAGATCCGACGATATCAGCATCACACGTCGTGATTTCCCATGCAGCGTTTTGGAAGTCTCGCGTCAGGGCGCATTAACCGGACAGATGCTGAATATGAAGTCTAACATTTTAAAAACATGAGTTTGTTTGGTTTTTGTTGTTGTTGTTGTTGTTTTTGGCAGCAGGCTGTTTTTTTTTTTGTTTGTTTGTTTTTTTTTGTTACTTTCAGATACATTAAAAGTCCGTGCCATAGTATAAATATAAATAATAAAAACCTTTTTAAAGAGGTTAAAGGTCTCTTGGCGACTTTTGCAGTAAAATGTGAGAAGATTAAACCATTAAAACAAAAAGAAGCTTATTCACAAAAATTCGTTGAACAAGACGCGATTCTCATGTCACATTTGAAGACGAACAATATCTGATGCATTACTTCAATTCAAGTTCATATTTAAGTGGATTTCCTCCAGTTTTCCCACTATTTTAGATCAGATAATTTATGGTTTGTGACCAGGCTAAAAAAAAACAAGTAAATAAGAATGAAACATATTTTTAAACACATTGACATTTAAAAAAAAAAAAAAAACTAATAGAAATACCTGGATGTTTTGCAGCTCGTTTCCTCCAAACAGAGAGAGTCACACCAAAACTTTTCCTCTCAGCTCGGGTTTGTTTTTTAAATCCAGAGTTATGATCCTGCGCAGCAGCTCCCTGTGATCAAAATCTGTGAAGAGAGATGTCACTGAGTTTGTCAAGTCGATGCAGTGTGTTGTGTGTCAGTTTGTGGGAGCATCAGCAAGCTGCAGTGAGCCCTCAGTGAGAACCAGCTCTCCCAGCAGCTGTCACTGCACCTTTGACTCTGGCCTTCCACACCAGCCACAGAGAGAGGCAAACGACGATTCTTAAAACCCACGGTCTGCCTGTGTTTATAAATCTAAATCAATATTCAAATCTGTTTGAAGTGAGCGGGTGTGTCCGTGCAAACACGCAGTGTGTGTGTGTGTGTGTGTGTGTTTGTGTGTGAGTGAGTGTGTGTGTAGGTGTTCCACAAAGCCTCTTAAGATGATACATTTACCAAGCCGTGACAAAAACCCTCGGCATATTATTTTGAGATGGGCACGCAGGTTCAAAATTCAAGTGACGTAGAGGAGCCTTATTTGTCCCTTGCAGCGTGTCGGTCCTCCAGCAGCCGAAATATCAAAATGATCCTCAAACGACTAGATTGAAAACACATCTAAAAATTGTATTATTGTTTTTATTATGTGCTTTGATCATGTGCATTTTCCTTTTTTCATTTCTAAATAAATGAGCAGCCCTACCTTCACACAGAGACAGCTTTTATCTTCTTTCACATCTTCCTCTTGCAGAAGCGTCAGATTAGAAAAAGTCTCAGTCCCCAGCTGCAGAATCGGCCTGTTTCTCTCTCTTTCCCCGCGTCTCTCCTCTCTCCTCTCTCCTCTCTCCTCTCTCCTCCTCGCACCCTGCAGGTCCGGTGCCTGCACACCCTCGGCTGCTCGGCGTCTCGCGATGGGAATTCCCCTGTAAATATTCTGGGTGATTGTTTTTTGTTTTTTTGTTTTTTTTGGTGCAGGCCTGTGTGGGGCTGATCGGGGCAGACTGAGCTGGCTCTGTGGACGCGGGGACAGTTTGAAGGAAATAAGTCGCTCTAAATCCCCTTTTTTTTTTGCGACGCGCAGGAATGTGAGAGGACGGTGCAGCCTCCACATGCAGACCTGTTTTATTCTAGGCGACTTCTCCCCTGTGTGTGTTTTATTTATTTATTTTTTTTACACATTTTTATTTTAACCCTTCTGGAAGCTTCTTGTTGTTGTTCTTGTTAAAGTGAGTATATCTACACAGTGTTTGGATGTTCATCGATCGTTTGGAAGTTTTTCACACATCCCGTGATTTTTTTTTTAAAACTGAATTATAAAATTCATCTGAGGTGTTTTAGAGGCTCTCAGAGAAATATCATGCAGTGATGAATTTTTAGGAACTATGAGCCACAAATACCTGTTAGTTACTGTACATTAACTGTAGCCTATTTTCAGAGAGTCTTTATTTGCGCTCCTCTCCCTCCCACCTGTAGAAAACTCCCCTGTGTTTGATTCCATCGTGTAATAAAAACACAACTAAAGATTTCTAAAATGACTTTTCCTGGGTTTAAACTCTGCTCCTCGTCATCCACCGGTCTATCGTTTATTACCACCGTCCTCTCTCCGATGGGGTGGGGATGTTGTCAGTCGCCCTCTCGCTGCCATTGGCTGAAGAACTGTGCGTCAAAAAAAGTATAGCTGGAGACATTTGTTTCCCAGAAAAAAAAAAAGAAAAGAAATCCTCCCCACCAGTGTGAGAGACGGGGACAGAGACAGACCTCAGCTCAGTCCTGCGCCTCCCATTGGCTGGCAGTTTGTACAAAATCCAAGTCAAACCACTTCACTCACAACATACTAACAAATCCTAAAGGCGTTCATGCAGCCTCCTCCATCACTCCGCCTCTGTCGCACCGCTTCACCACCTCATGCAGCCGCTCAACATTTAACTTTTATCCGCGCTGCTGTTCTGTCTCTGAAGACGGCTGCTTCTGCCTCAGCTTCTGCCTCAGCTTCAGCTTGGTTTTGTGAGTTTTTATCCGCCAGGACGTTGATCTGTACTGAGTTTTATTATTTCTCCTGGAGGAAACCCAGAAGACAAAGAACTTTACACTCGTCGATACCAGGGTAAGTTTTACTTCCAATTATTATTATTATTATTATTATTATTATTATTATTATTATTATTATTACTTACAATAATAATACCGTGAATCGCTCTAGAGTCCAACAAGTATAAAATGAAAGTCACACCAGTGAAAACCCGCAATTTTAAAAAAGCTGCAACATAACGTTTAGTATAAGCAAGAAATCTGTTCAACTGCGTTATTAAAACTAAAAATGCCAGTAAAGAGGCTTTTTAGTGGCATCAAACTGCAGGGGAAGGCTGTTAAACGCGTCCTATTTCCTTTGAGGACAATGTAGAGATAGAAAGCATCTCATCATAAAGAAAGAAATATCGAGGACGTAAATGAGGTAAATGTAAATAGTCACTGTAGAGCATCCGATAATTATATCAGCATACTGATAACACGGCATCACTGCAAGGACTCAAAGATACATTAAAGCTTCTCAGATATTCGAATTACTGTTTTATGACTCCATCATTTAATATTTTACCAATTACACACTCTCTCTGGCTGAAGTAAAAAACGCAACAGAGACACTGAGTCAATGAGATTTATAATAATCTATAATAAAGTCTAGATTTTTTATACCACTACTTCTCCTCGACGTCAATTCACACACGAGAGGGATAATTGTGGAGGCGTGACCCTGAAGGCAGCACTGAAAAGAAGAAGGTACATTTAGGCCTGATATCGGTGGGGGCCTTTTCCCACTGCTGACTCTCCTCTGCTTCTACAGATTAATAATTAATAACACCTCATATTTAAGATTTTCACGCACGTTTTAGAGGTTTCAGTGTCTTAAAGTGTCCAAATTGGGAGTTTAGCTCAAACGTTTAGAATAATTTGATTTCTCCTGTAGTTTCAAACCTGTTTTCTGAAAGGGGCTGACGATTATTCACATTAAATTAATAACACAATAAAGCTACGTTGAAAAGTGCAGTAGGAATGATTAAAGAGGAAACTGCGTTTGAATTGCAGCAGGAGCCTGAAGCACTCTGGACTGTGGTGATACCAAACTACAGCTCCACTTAGATGCCACTCGGATTATCTAGTTAATTCATCAAGAGAAAAACATTCATCATAATTAATTCTTGGACAGAGTAATTATTATCGAGCGGGCATGTGCAACTAGTAGAAGGGTCTGTTTTAAGTGTGACAGATTGGGGAGAGGGGGTCAAAACCGTTGGATATTGAAAAAAAATGCAACTAATCAAGACGCACAGTGGGGATAACGGGTGAGGGTCACTGAAGTTGAAGTGACAGCAATCACACATTTACCAATCAACATCACAGCGGATATTATTTCTGCTTTAAGAACAATCACAATGTTCTTCCCCATAAAATACACTGGTGTTATAAAACCAAATGTTCCTAATCGTTTTTACTGGAAACTCGACCTGAAAATCTCTTTGTCAAAAAGACACTAGAAGCTATATTTGGTCGATCATCTGAAAAGTCGACTGTAGGTTTTAGATGAAACATTAATGTTTCCCACTGCACTGATTTTCACTGTTTATAGATCAAACTTTAAATTAGGAATCAAGAGCCAAATTAACACAATATGTAAAAAAACGAAATGTCCTCTGGACATTATTTATTTTAATTCTGTTTAAAAGAACCTCAGTTTCGACACATGGCGGCTAAAGTTCATAGATTTCATTTTACTGTGACCAGGAACTAGTGAATTTATTGACCTTTCAAATGACTTGTTGCAGTGGGGTATTGCTTTACCTTTGTGGGAAGGAGTGTGGGTGCTGGAGAGGAGGACGGCTGGAGATGTGTTTTGTGCTGTTTGAGAGCGCCGCGCGTTTGGAAAGGGCTTATTTCGCCACAACAGCTTGTAAACAGACTCTCTTTAGCAGGGTGCATTTTGACCAATGTCTTCTTCCTCATTTTTCAGGTGCCCGATTTAACACGGAGGACACTCAGTACACCTCGGGAGCCCCATCTCAAATTTTCAAAATTTTCTCCAACTTCAGCCCTCAAACAAACATTAGCATGATGTCATATCTAAAGCAACCACCTTACACAGTCAATGGCCTCAGCTTAACCACATCCGGAATGGACCTTTTGCATCCATCAGTGGGCTATCCAGGTAAGTTTGAATAAATGTTGAGCAATGACAGTGGTTTTAGGCTAAACGTTTAACGGAGTGGGTATGTTTCATATGTATAGCCACCACCTATTTCAACCCTTTTAAATCGAATAGTGACTTTGAGAAATGCACTAAAGACAAGTCAATTAACGGTCAATTAATCAAACACATTATCTTGCGCGGCTACTTCCATTAAATATACTGCGGAACACACGCAAATGAACATGTGTGGAATTTATATAAATTACATTTAAATTACACATTTTTATTCCCAGTAGACTGAAAAAAAATAGACAAAACGCTATAATTTGGCACTGGCGAAAACTCAAAGAAGTGCGTAATTACGCAAACCACAAAAACTGTACTCACTGAGTTTTACATCTCCCTTCGCCAACTTATGATCTTTTACTTGCCTTTTAAACATTTTTTAGAGTTACCAAACATTTATTTAATATTTATATTTTAATTTATTTTTACCCGCAGCAACGCCACGGAAGCAGAGGCGAGAAAGGACTACTTTTACGCGCGCACAGCTGGACGTTTTGGAGGCGTTATTCGCCAAAACTCGGTATCCGGACATATTCATGCGCGAAGAGGTGGCGCTGAAAATTAATCTACCTGAATCCCGAGTACAGGTGAGTGAAACATTTACCATAATTAAAAAGTGAGGGAAAAAATGTATATTTGGGGGTCGACAAAATATAATAAGACAGTAACATCACAGTAACAACTGTAAAACATGTTGGGTGATAAACATCAAATGAAAGCAAATCTGGAATGAAACTGTTCGAAAATCTAAAAATAAAAAATCATATCTGCGTTTGAGAAACTCTCTCTGTTGACTGACACTATGTGCGCAGTTTAGCATTTTGTCTTCCTAAAAAAATCCAGTGGAAAAACTTCAGTCAGTGGAGAGAGAGAGAATTCAACTGAGCTAAAGATGACTGTTTCCAGAATCTGGGCAATGAAATGAGACGGATAAGTCCACTGGTACCAGAATACTGGAACTTCATTTGAGAAGAAGAAACATCTAGAAACATCTTGATTTAGATTAAAAACTAATTTAACAAATCACACATTTTTGCCTGGTTGGAATTTAACAACTCAAAGTCATTTTAAAAGGGGGAATTACTACTGGACTGTTTGCACTCGGTGCTCGAGATGTGTCCTGTATTTCAGCTTTATTTATGGGATGTTTTCAATGTACAATATCTCTGTCGTTTCCAGGTCTGGTTTAAGAACCGGCGGGCAAAGTGTCGCCAGCAGCAGCAGCAGCAGCAGAACGGAGGCCAGAACAAGGTGCGACCTGCCAAAAAGAAAAGCTCCCCAACCAGAGAAGTGAGCTCAGAGAGCGGAGCCAGCGGCCAGTTCACGCCCCCCACCAGCACCACCACCGTCCCCGCCATCTCAACCAGCACCGCCCCGGTGTCCATCTGGAGCCCGGCGTCCATATCTCCGCTCTCAGACCCCCTCTCTACCTCCTCCTCCTGCATGCAGAGGTCCTATCCCATGACCTACACCCAGGCCTCGGGCTACAGCCAGGGCTACGCCGGCTCGACGTCCTACTTCGGCGGCATGGACTGTGGCTCTTACCTCACTCCCATGCACCATCAGCTGTCAGGCCCGGGTTCGACACTCAGCCCGATGAGCACAAACGCTGTCACAAGCCATCTGAACCAGTCACCGGCGTCCCTCTCCACCCAGGGCTACGGGACGTCCGGCCTGAGCTTCAACTCCACAGCAGACTGCTTGGATTATAAGGACCAGGCGGCGTCGTGGAAGCTGAACTTCAATGCCGATTGCTTGGATTATAAGGATCAAACTTCCTCGTGGAAATTCCAGGTCCTGTGAACAGAGCACTCAGCTGTGAGAGAAGTGCACAAACAGTGACGACCACATTAGACACGGCGCTGCCATCCTTCAGTAAAACACAGACGACTGGTTAATATGTGAGCCGGGCTCGGCCAGGCAGGGCTCTCAGGCGCCTCGAGTTTTTTGGCATGATGGTCTTTGGTCCCCTAGAGGAGAGGTTTAATTTATTTAAGCACTGGAAAAGAGTTTGTTTTTCTGTTCACATTCACAGGTTAGCCCCTCATCCGTCTGTCAGTGTGTGCCTCTGAGCGTAAAAACACCTGTTGAGGACAAGACAGAGTGGACTGAAAGCAAAACACAACACAGCCACGGAACCAGTGTTTATCCGAGAACAAAACTCATTCTGCTGGGGATGGACAGACCAACTTTAAGCTTCTTACACAACTTCACCGACCTGCTGGCAGAGAGACATGAGGATGGTGTGTGGACATGGATGCACTACTTAATTTAAGAAAAAAAAAGTGTTTATAAGGAATCAATATGTAGTTTCTAAGAGACAATCAGTGTGTGTCTTATATAAATGGTACATATGTGTTTTTTTTATCTGTGCTAGCCTTCGAAACTGTGATCTGTTGTATTGTATGCAATTTGTGAGCCCCCCTCGCATCAGACTCTGCTGTGATTTTAATAGATTTCTAACTTTTTTGAACAACGATGCTAATGGTTAAAACACTGGCATCACAAAGAGAGAGAGAGAAAGAGAGAGACGAGACTTTCCAAGCACATGGTGGTAGAGAAAAATCAAGGGTTAGCCATACTGGAAAAGACTCTCGGCTGCTGAGAGCTCCACTCCTGCTCCCCTCCACTGATCTCAACACGCGGTGATTGTGGATCCTTTAGTGGCTCCAAAGATGCTGTGACCTCACTGCTGAAAAGACATGAATAAAAAGGTCCTGTGAGCCTATTCTTTCACCAAGAAACGATCTGTGTGTGTGTGTGTGTGTGTGTGTGTGTGAAAGAGAGCATCATCAATCTGGCAACATGCGCAAAACAAACCGGCTGTTTTGTTGATGGGCTGTGATGTGAAGGCAAATTCTTAAACGTCGGATTTAATTAAGGCAAAAAAATCAATTATTCGAAACATTCAGGTCACATTTTCACTTTCTTCAATAAAGTAGGGAGTTCAGCAAATCAGATGGCTCAGTGTGTTGAGGATTATTTTAGATATAGGAATAAATACATAATCGTAATCAAGCATCCTCACACGTGGCGAGAACAGATTTTTTTTTCCCCAGCGTTTTGCATTGGAGTTAATTAAAATAATAATTACAGTCTAAATGAGTAATAATTATACTCGATGACCAATCAAATGTATCATCGACGCGTATTAAAGTGCAGCTATAGTTTAAGAATAATCACAGTTTGTTAGTCATATTTCTAATTAGAGGGCGGTATTTAAAAATCCAGCTCTATCCATTTATTTTTTTTTTCCACTGACTGTGATGAGGTGTTCATTTGTTTTCTTTCTCAGTTTCCGGTAGTTCGGATAATCGGAACACAGAGTGAGCGGTTTGGGAAAGCTGTGTTTAATCCCGGCCTCAAAGAGATGTTAATCCCAATATTTTACCGGCGGGGCTTCTCTGGGGCGCAGGAGCATCAATGGTCTCATTCAGAGTCCACCGCATGAGTTTTACATGCCTCACACCCGAATGTGCGCTTCAATGTCCCAGCCTCCTTTTTTTTTTTTAAATACGGAAAAACAAAACGCAAACACGCGCAATATTTTATGAACCTGTTCACAAACTACACAGGTTTTTTAATTGCATGCTGTGTCCAGGTCTATGAAGCATCGGGTGCTTTAAATCCTTCGGGATGTTAGAGAGGTGCGAACAGTTTGGATCAAACTAATTCAGAGCATCCATCGCTGCTTGAAGCCACATCTGAAAGCTGCATTTTGGAAGGTGAACCCAAAAAACTTTAACCATAACATTCATGTCAAATTATGTGGGCTCTCTATGACCTATAAATATCTGAAATCATGCGTCTGCTGCCGGATTAAACTTCTTGCTGCACAACTTTTTTTTTTTTTTTGCTTATAGCATCCTTCTAAAATTATTTATTTGTCGCAACGGTGATTAAGTTGAACTTTTAACTCCACTGAAGCACTTTTCAAAACGCATCTAAGGAGTCAGAAGGTTCAAGCTGCTTTTAAACGGGGGGGGGGGGGGGCTCTGCTTGTATTTGCGTCTGTTGCTCCAACTCTCGAGTCCACCGTTACCAACAAGTTGACGACGCGAGACAATAAAGTCAGAGCGGCTGTGGGATCCGTAATGAGAAGACATGGCTCTGCTGTGGGGTAATTGTTAGAAGTCCAACATTCAATTAGCATCCTTGACATTGCCAATAATCTCTCTTTCATTGGAGTCTCCGCTAAAGGAGCACACTAATTAAAAGCGTTGCTTGAAATAATCGAAGCGTTAAAAGAGAAGAGCGACTTTGATTCCACTCCTGCGTGGACAGAAAAATAGGTGTGTGTGTGTGTGTGTGTGTTGTGTATGTGTTTAGTGGGGTTGGATTGTAGTTTTTGAAAGGCTTAATTACACAATAACCCGTAGAGCCTCTCCATAACCTGTTTAAAAGGTGAAGTAAAATATATGTTTATCTCCAGCTTTTTACGCGTTTGGTGCGTAAATATTAGACTTATAAGATGCGTTTATCGGTTATAACGTCACACACTGCAACGCAACATGCATCTACGTCGTTAATGGGAGAGACAATAAAACAATTGAACTTGGGAACAATAGCTGAGGCTGAGCAGAAGCCTGAATATTCATGAGCTGCGTCTCCCCTCAGTGTCAACAACTCCTCCATCCAGACTGTCGAGGCAAAAGAAAGAAACAGTTGTTTCAGACTGCAGGGTCACTTTGAAATGCCAGCTGTAGAAACAAGTCCTGAGTAAGACAGAGAGAGAGAGAGAGAGAGAGATGCATCTGACACAGGGGAAAGTTTGAAGACGAGGGAGACAAAGAGCATTTGGACTCCACCAAAGTCTTTTAGCATGTTTATCTGAATAAATGTGACTGGTTGAACAAAAAAAGACCTTCTTGAAATTCTTCTGTATGATTTTAAAACCTAGAAAAATAATGTTCCACATATTATATGAAGCCGACAGCAGCCAAATACACATGTGGACTACATTGATTGATATGTCTCCCTCAGAGTGGAATGATTTAAATAGTAATTTACCACCAGTGTCATTAAACAATGCGCGTACATGACCACAGCCAACGCTCAGTGATACACACAGTATCAAGAGAAACACAATGGGCACATTGCGCTTGTTATTGTAACCTTGGAGGCCCACGTCTTCCAAGTGCACAAGTCAGGAGGAGGATTAGACATCCGGCCTGCACAATACTTCATACAGAGCCCACAATGAGTTTTAATCAAGACCAAAGACCAAAGCAGCACTAAGAAGCATATGGGTCCAACAGACGCCGCATTAATCCCGCTTGGTTTTGGTCTAACAGTGGGTTTCACGGCGTCCCTGGTCCCCCGGTCTGGTCGCTGTCAGACCGGCCACAAACACGAGGGATCCTGTGCGAGCATCGGCCTGTGGCGGCTCCAAGGCCGGAAAGGAGGAAGAAGGAAGGATCAGTCCCCGAGTTTGGAGTCTGATCATCGGGGTTTTTAGGAGCGCAGTTAGAGAGCAAGCGATTTTATTTAGGTTTCAAAACAGCACGAAAATCAGCGTTTATAGTCAAAATGACCAAGTAGATAATCAGAGAGAAAATATGATCTACTTTTGTTGAGTTTGGGAACTTTCATTAATCATAAAATCACTGTTTATATATTAAGTGATATAAAAACACGGAGAGAAATCAAGAAAACTACTCAAGTAGAAACTACTAGTTTGTTCACATTAAAAACAAAGTAAATTATAACTGAATTAAAAATCACCCTACATTCAGGTCGTACAACCTGTTTGATATATAAACTACACACATTTGTATTTATGAATAAGAATTGTGATCATAATAAAAATAAAAGCAATAATGCTGTGAGGAAAAAATGAACAACTAATAAAAGCATAAATATATCTATCTATTTTTTAAGATAATCCAGCAGTATCCCCTTGAAAGTGCTTATCCAAGATTAGTCGACGTTTCCTGAAATTATTTAAGTTTGTGACATCATCAATGAATTTGATAATCTTGTCAAAGATTAAATTAAAAGGGTTTTGTATAGCCTACATAATAACCGATTTAGATGTTTTAAAAATGAAGTCTAAAGAGATTTGAAGTAAGCGCAGTAAAAAGCATGGTATTTTAATTTCTCAGACTGCTCACACAAATCCGTGGATTTACAGAGATCCAACACTGATAATGATACTAGCAGCTTGACTAACTGGAGGTCTGATAAACCAGAGGGCCACACATTCTTTCTACAACAGGAAGCATCAGAGAGAACCTGTAGGATGACCTGAAAAATGCTCCAAACACATGTATTTTTACAGTTTCCTTTACAACTTGCAGGGATTTATTACCTCCGTCCCACCACTGGATGACTTTTTCATGCAGGCACAGAAAAGCACATTCTCACACTGGGACAACTGTGGGGTCTTTATGTGTTTTATTCCCACATAAGTGCTCTTTAAACAAAAAAAAAAAAAAAATCTGTCTCACCAAATATGCCTAAACATTTGGCTTATGATGTTCATAAGCCCCACAGGACACTGGGGGCTTATCAGTTCATTAGCCACTTGATGGCCTATTTCAAGTTATAATAGGTGGGAGGAGGGCGATGGATGAGGATACAACCATCCATTACTGAGGCATATTTTGTTAAGCTATTCAGAGGGGCAGGGAAAAACCCTCAAACCCATAAGAAGATTACTAGATCTCAGCATATGTTAAAAAACACATTATTACTATGCTTATGGGTCAAGTTAATACCTAGTTAGTTAATGCTCACCTAGTTAGAGACCGTTTGTCCATTTGAGGATCTTTTATTTATTATTTGTTTATGATTTGTGGCAGCTAAAAAGAACACATTCAGTATAAATAAACTGTTTTGTTTTTTTTTTGTGTTTTGCAAATGTTGAATCACAAATAACAGCTACAGATTGGAAATATAAAATGTTTGGTGACAATATAGTAACAACATATTAAAACATACAAATGCACTTTGTGCAGATTATCAAATGAGCTGGATTAAAGGTTCCCCAGTCATTAACAAAAATCTAAATGAAATATTTCTTATGGGATTAGGTATCAAATTTGTGATGATGTCACAAGTATATTATTTTTACAAGCCCTTAAATTGGGACTAATATAATTACTAGTGCTGAGTACAAACATTTAATTTAAGGTTAAATATGTTTAGTTGTTGTTATTGTCATAGTGGTTACAGCAACAATCTTTAGTGAAGGTCCAGAATTTCCCTAAATCTTTTAAATTAATGTTTTTGCAGTAGATAAATGCTGAGAAATTAACTATTCCTGATGCTAAAAAGCATTTTACAGCTGATTTACTGTATGTCGGCAGGATGAAAAACTAGTTCTCAACTCTAGTATTTCCCATTTCCAACCATATATCGTGACCTCACATCAACTCTACCCTGTGAGGTGGAGCTGAATGAAGGCCATAAGATGTGGATGAAAGATCTTCCAAGGTCAAGAATAAACAGCTGACATGAAAACATTTTGACATTTAACCCTGAATCACAGGGTTAAATGCAGCGTGTGGTCTGCGTCAGAGAACCGGTGCACTGTAACACACACTCCCCCACCGTGTCCCACTGAGTCACAGCACACCGAGGGTTTTGGACATCAAACGTGAATGAGAAACAATGCGGAATATAATAAATTCCAGTAGTGGTATTTAACAGCATTTAAATAGTAAGCGTTTGATAGTCTCTTCTGGCATAATACTTGCTTTCAACTGAAATTGGGGGAAATAGCAGGAACAACTGACATTTGACATTACATGTTAGCTGTGATCAAACTCCATGGTTAATGGCCTCAAACACACCTTTTGATCACAAATAGCTTACAAATTTAATGACTTCATGGTGAACGGAGCCAATTTCTCCCCATTCTCCCAGTATTCTCACCACAGGCTACACGGTATATCAAAAACCTGTTACACTGGATCTCAAAAGAAAAAAAGTAGTGCAACAATATCCTTTAACAACTCCACATTAATCCCTGGCCCCATGAATCCAGCAATGTCAATTAATTAATTCATAAAAGACAAATGTTGTCTGAGATTAATTCACCAACACCTGTAACACAATACAACCACTTCTGCTTTTTCTTCCACAGTATTAGAAAACAGCACCTTGTACAATATCACTAAAATGTTAAAGGACTCAAAATAAAACCATTTAGAATTTAAAAGGATTCGCCATTATGTTTATTTATAACCAAAAAGGTTAGATAGGAAGTCCAGTCTCGCTGCAACAAACCCGAGCACGCCTGTGACTTCCAACTAAAGCATGAACGAGGCTATAAAACAACCTCTGACTCCACAATGATCGAAGCTCTGTTCTGGGTTAATGCTGATGCATCATGGATAAACGTGGTGATGTTTGCGTGTTGGAAAGTTGCAGCAGTGGCTATGAGGAAGTACAGAAAGAGCCATGCTAACTAAAGCAGAGGCTGCTGGGACCATTTTAATGAAATGACCTGGTGTCAGTGATGATCAGACAGCGAGAAGGACAGAAAATCAAGTGCTTCAGACTTTTTACCCTGCTCATGTGGAGCTGGTTAAAGTAAAACATGTCATTACATTTCCTTAACATTTCGGTGATCTTGACCAAGCGGCCCGCTGACTGTTGTTGTAATCCGTAGTTACACATGAAAGACCCAGTTCTCTCCTCCTCACCAGGCTGCTGAGCCCATGAGACTCATTATAACAATTAGCACAGGTATTAACACAGGTGCATGTGATGAGGCCTCACTGATAATTTACACCTTTCCAACAAACACTCTTATCTTTTAATCTCCTGCAAACACTATTCTCATGTGAGACAGTAGGCCTATAGGAGGAACCCAGAAATTAATTAGCTGCATCTAACAGCTTACTGCTTTTGGGACCTCTCCACCCGCCCCCACCCTTCAGATGGACAGCAGAACAGCCAATCGGCCCACGGGCAGATTCTCCTCTTTGCTTATTTCAATATTTCATTGAGTGTTATACATCAATGAACTGTTTCAGGGTGTCACCACATAGAAGCTAAGCCTTTTGAATTCATGGCCCACGAATGTAAGCCTTCATCCAACGTGCTTCGAATCCATGAAAACAAAACTTTTGAGCTAAATATATCCAACGAAAAACCTGAGAGAGCAACTGAGAGGTGATTTTTATCTATTTGCTCAAATTTCAAAAGAGGCGCAACATGCAGGAGAATATATAAAACAAAAGTAAACTAAACAAAGGACACACAAACGGAGCAACGGTTGCCTCTTTCAAAACATGACGACCAAGGACCTGTGAGTCGATGGCTGTTAGAGACAGAAGTGTTTCTCGTAATGATGGTTAAACATTCACTGTGGGTTAAGGGTTAAGAATCTCCTCCAAATAAAATCTTCCAGGGATCCTCAAATCTCCCTCTTCCTTCTTACACAGCTAATTTCACAGTTTCAAAATCCTTCTATCATCTGATCAATTTTACCTCTTAATCCCCCCCCCCTCAACCTGTTAGTCTGGGTTTGCATGCGTGCCTCCCTCCCTCTCTCTCTCTCTCTCTCTCTCTCTCTCTCTCTCTCCTGAGAGCATATGGAGCAGTGGCTGACCCAGGGAGTCGTTGAATGTGGGGACAGATGCACCCTCTTCTCTCCCTTCCCCCTCTTCCCCCCCTCCTCGCCCCTCTTAGTCCACCCGCCACAACCAGCACTTCCCTCCTATCCACCTGTTTGGGTCACAGACCAGGGGGATGAGTGGCTATGCGCGTGCCACACCAGCGGCTTGGCCACTGCTTTGTTATCCCACCCAAGACAAAAGGGTATTTAGGAAGGCCAGTTGCCCGGCCAAGGGGAACACAATGCCATGAGGCTGGCAGGCCTGTGGACTCTGGGCCGTCGATCACGTGCCCGCTTTTTGTGAAAAAGCGTCACAGGGCATCTGTTGTGTGTGTGTGTGTGTACGTGTGCCTAACCTGAGGTATTATACCAGACGAAGGGGCAGGAAACAAAGAGGCGATGTGTGTGCATGTGTAGTTGTGTGACTAAAGCAGAGGGGGGGTACTTACCAACAATTGCATCTATAATAATTAAAAGGGGGCTACACTTGAATGGGTCTGACTAATAACAGGTCAACTTCTGCCGGTAATGAAATTCATACTGGACTATTTAAACACATACTTTCATAATGTTTGTTAGAGAAAACACTACCTAATGAAAATCAATATTCAAAACACTGAACACAATGCTCTATTATTCACTGGTCATTAAAGACCATATAATATCCCTGCATAGAAAAAATAGAATAACTATCTGTGTCCATTTCATATTATATTGAAGTCACTGTACCATAAGCTCTACTATATATCTAATATGTGCTTTCTACATTCTTTTCTCATGCATAGTGCTACAGAGATCAATACAACTGATCAGTTGAACCATGATAAGCTGCTCCTATCAGATTTGCAGTTCCACAGTGACTCTGCTGCTGTGTGGTTTATGAACTCTAGTGGAGAGCATAACATTAACACAGCGGGGGTATCGGGGTCAGGTCATCTAGGTTACCAAGGTCAGGTCAAGTCGAGCCCATCCAGGCTGTGAGGATCTTGACCTCCAGGTCAGCAGGGAAAATGAAGGAGGATAACACACGATTCAAACTGTGACGAGGGACAAAGGTGGTGGCTGGTGGTCCAACAACAATCCTGCTATGTTCCGCTTAAACTGTGTAAGATGTTTAAAGGCCGAAATAAAATCTGAACAGACAGCTTTGTCTTCACTGAAAATGACACCAGTCATGATTACTAAAGTGGCAAATTCATGCAGACACACATACACGCACACACAAACAGTATGAATATCAAATACACATAAAAGCAGGATCAATAGCAGCAGTAGCAGCTTTAACCCCGTCTATAATGCTACCACACAAACTCAGCTCTTAGAGGTTATAGGTTAATGGTTTTCTTTTAGAATAACTTGCCTTATATTAAATCATGTCTGGTTGTGTTGGCATGGAATACAGATATTGCCTGAAGAAAAACTCATTTTAGCCTTTTGCTACTATTATACTGTAAAATGTCTCTGCATAAAAAGATGATGCATAAAATAAATCATTAATGTTCAAAATAAGGTTTAGTGGAACTTCAAAACATTATTTCTAAGTGTTATAACATTTAAGTTGTAATAAAATGTGGTTTGTTTTATTTTGTCTGCGCCCACATGCCTCAAAACAAATTCATTTATGCTTCTGTGTGCTTTGTTTAGTCTAGACAAGTTACATCATTCTGGCAGGCGTGTTTGTATGTTATTGTGCCTATTGTGGCTTACAACAGCATGTCATGCTCTCTCGACAGGCACGGTTACACATGGCTTGTGGCGCCCTGACCTACAACTCCCTCTCTTGTTTGTCAGCAGTTGTTTGGCCTACTTTCATAAAGATAAACATGGCCATTTGCTTTGATTTGCATTTCCATGAAAATGGAATAAACAAATGGCAGGGAGGGGGACAGTTGGAACCGTTTTTTTTTTTACTATAAGGGGTGGGGTATGGCTGGGTAAACCAACCTATTAACACTTAATAAATACAGAAACATTATAAAAACAACAGGCATCTCCATGCCTCCTAAAGCAAACTGTAAAAACTAAAAGCTAATAAAGAATAAAAAGTATCTCTCTTTGCAGGTACTCCACATGCAGTGGTACACGTTGCCATCAGGAGAAAATATTAATTTCTATAATTGTAACATTATTTTTCAACTCAGTATGTCCTCCATGACCCTTTGGACTTCGAATGAACTGTGAGCCAGGAGGCTGCTGATCCTGAGACTGGATCAGGACCCCCTCCCCTCCTCCGTCGCTCCATAGACAGTAGCAATACTACAGCTCAGAAGAAGGGGAGGAACACTGGTGGTGGGATAGTCAAGTGGACAAACTCACTCTAATAAACATGCAGTTTTTCAAAACCTCCAAAAAGGAGAATTGTCATCCCACCAATGTGGTGTCGGAGGAAACTCAATCGTTTTCACATGAGGAACTTGATCAAACAAAATTGATTAGGTCTCTGAAAGGGTGTGACACAGATAGCACTCTAAGGCTGGGCAATGGACTGTAGCAAACACATGTGATTGAAAAGCTTTAAATGGGTGTCAAACAAGCGGGGACATAATGTTTGACTTGAATTATCAGCAGTCCCACAGGAGGCTTCTGGGACAGCTCCCCAGAGCCGAGTGTGTGTGTGGAATACAAACAGGGGATTCACCAGTGACCAGGGGGTCAGCGCTGGAAGAGGGATGGGTGTTCGTTGCTCCTGTGGGACTTGGCCACATTCCTACAGCAGTTTTTTGAATTTGCTGGACATGAACCCCCCCCCCCCTTTGTAGGCACTAACGCAACAGACGACATTTCTAACACGCGGCCCAGTCTTTCTGACAGTGTGTATTTGTGGGGCTGGTGGGGGGTGGGCTGTTGGACGGTCCCAGATGGGTTAATGGGGAGTTTAGCATCAGGATTACAATGCAACAGTGTGGCTTCAGATTGAGTAGTGATTACCCCAAGCTCACACTGGCTACCCCCTACCACTGCTTAGTGACAAGGCAGGGCATGGTAACATGTCCAAATAATTAAGACAATAAGATCTTTTCTGCTGTGTCTTTTCCAAAATACATTTTTGGTTTTACATATGTAAAATATTTTATTAACTATCATTACCTATTTTAATTAAACTGGTAAAAAACAAAAACAATTTATTTAACAAATATAGTGCAAAAACTGTGTTTCTCCACAAATGTGTTTTTGAATAAACGATGTTCCACTTCAGCGATCATAACCACTGAGTCAAAGTAGGAATCTGAAAGCTTTGATTGCTTATTGTGTTTGGTTGTTGTTGTTTTTTTAATCAATATACATATTATAATAATGTTGTCCCTACTCTTAGTCTTTCCCTTTGCATTCCCCATCACCTCTCTCCACCACGAACACTCCACCAGGGTGCTAGACTAATCTGTTAAACGCGTGTCTTGCCTCAGCACCCTAGACCCTCCTTGCTTCCTTCTCCCTACAGCTGCTGGCCATCACAGGTCCGGCTCCAGCACCACCAGCCAGTCGAGCGAGATTGAAATGTTAAGGGCGGGGACAGCAGCTCCACTAATTAAATTCCCCAGGTTAATCCCTGCCAATCCCCTCATTGCACTCTCCAACCAGGCCGCACAAGGAGACAGGGAGCACAGACTGTGGGGAACAACAAACAAACATTAACAATAGGCACAAAAAATGGAAAGATGAAAATGAAAAATCAGAAACAATGCACAGGGGATGGGGGTGGCTTAGCGTGTAGAGTATATGAACAAACAATGCATATTAAAATCATCAAAACATGCCCACAAAAAAAAAAGTACATGATGACGCTAGTTCATTTTGACTTATTTACCCATGACGTGAAATCAGTGTTTAGCTTTTGGAATCGCTGCAGCCAACAAAAGCATTTTTTGAGATATTACAGACTGAGTTAGCTGACAGCTCCAGCATTAGCCACCTACGATTTGCCCTCACATCCCCCTGGACTGCATTAAAACACAAGTGTTCTTCAACACCAGCCTCAGACCCGTCATCATCTCAGCGTGTACAGTGACCTTACGTCTGACCCCGTGCCACTGTACTACAGAGCGCAGCTGACATTGTGACTGACAGCAAGCAAACTATGTGACCTTAGACCTTAGTAGAGTCAGCACAGTTGTTACATTCCACCTCCTCACCGTATCACAGGCACAGAGTCAAGAAATTACTTTCTAACCAGTCTAGGAAAAACATTTAATTAACTTTAATTCTCAACAAGATCTCTATTGGCCACACTTGGTCATCAGACACAGCTACATTATCTACCTTTACATATGCAAGCATGTGTAAAACACTTTTATCTACAGTTAAAAAATATACATATTTGCTACAAGGTCAGTTTTATACAACTAAGTAGTAAAACTCACAGCAGATACATCATCAAAAGCAACAATAAAGAGATAAGATTGTGACAAATGACAGTGAATGAACGTGGTGAGGGCATTAAAGTCAATTTATAAAGAAATGAGAGGAGCAGGTGCTTTTGCACATAGTGGGTGTGGTGTTCAGGAAGACATGGGTGTAGTACACAGTGTGGGCGTGCTGCGTCACAGACACCACGCGCCTGCGTTGTGGCTTCGCTCAGAGGTGTAATGCCTGATTAGGGGATTACAGGAAAGTGCTTCTTTGCAGTTCTGTGAGAAACAATTATTAACATGTTGGTGTCTCTAATCCTGGATAAACACAGCTTTTCAAGAACAACAGCGAGTGTTTCTTCCCCCCTTTTTTTTTTAAGAAATCTGTGTTTAAACCCCGTAGTCACTTGAACTCCAAAGCCCAAATAATAGCAGCGGAGGAGACAGGCCAGTCATGTGGAACACTGTCATTACAGAGGTTGTGCTCTTGGTGGAAGACAGCGCTGGCCAGCAGGCCCTCACATCAGAGGAGAAAGCCAAATTTAGCTTGGGGAGAGAAAAGCATTGTGTTGAGAACTGCTTGCTGAAAGGGCATTAGACTGAAACATGTTCACAGTCTGTAATCTTTTATTTGTTTGTACACTTGTCTCGTGTAATCTGCTTTCTAGTAATACAGAGATGATTTCCTAAGTCGTGCTGGGGAATCCACGGATAACAGATCCAGGTGAGGTAGTAACATAAAAACTTACAGCAGGTTGGCACTGCCTACTGCCGGATTTTAGATTTTGACATGCACACATTCATGTTAACTGGGAATGTTTAGGGGTGGGCCTAGTTTGTTATGTTGATTGGTTACTTTCTGATAGTTTAAATGACTTTTCTTTAATAAAGAAGAAGTGGAACAACCACTGTGAGCCACAAACAGGGCTTTTAAATGTTTTCTCTATATGAGAGATTAACACAACAAATCTAAGTTGGAACAACAGCACGTTACCACATGAATCAACAATAAAATCCCAGCAACTGAACAAAATTGAACCAACTCTGGTGATTCATACTTAGGACTTGCTAGTTACGTGCATTAGAAGTCAAGCAAGAAGCAATCAACACACTGCAGATGCCCAAGCCACCAATCTACACACTCACACACACAGACACCTACAAACTCACTTCATCATTTCAGTGTTGCCTGTGGCTCTGAAATACAGCACATCAAAACAACTTGTAAGTTTCATTTTCGATACCCTTGAACCTGCTGACTGGCCACACTGTCCACTAGCTGACACTTTGAAGAGTATTCACATACATGGCTGCTACAAGCAAACATGTCTCATTTAGTTAGCAACTTCACAACATGAATAGAGTACTAAGGATCTCCAGTTTAATTAATGGGGTAGTGAATGTGCAAAATGGAAGCATAAAGAATTTAAATGAAATACACATTATGCTTGGTGGAATTCAGGTAGAACATATTGTGATCGTGTCAGTAGAGAGGCCTGCCAGTGAGTATCACCTCGGTTCCAGTTTCCACATAAGAACGTTGCTGGTGTGCAGTGTTGAGGATGTGTTGTGCCCATCTGGCAGGGCAGGGTTTAGCCCTAATCCCAGAGCCCCTCAGTAGGGGAGACCCAGATTGATGATCACTGCCCCCCTGCTGGCTCCTCCAAACTCCTGACCTTCTTAGCACACAAATACAGAGGCAGACCACAAAACAACTGCCCAAATAGCGCTATTCACATTTAGTGTAAATGTCCTATGTATTCCACCAACATTTTCTCATCTCTAATCAGGTGGATGTCAACATCGCATGAAGAGTTTTGGTGTCCAGTAAAGATATATAAACACTTAGACAAGCAGGAAGTATGACCCTGCCCAACTAGAACACAATAATATATTCGTACAAATGCAAAGGGGCAGAGATGTGTTTTTAATAAGGCAACACAACACATTTATCACACACACACACACACACACACACACACACACACACGTAGAGGGCGAGTTAATAAACACACACATAATTACAAAAACACAGACAGATAGGCAAACACACAAAGACACCCAGAAGCAGTCACAGAGCCATAGACACCACACACCTAACCACTGATAATCCTCTAGACACAGGAACACACACAGCCACAGACACACACTCACAGAGCATCATTATGTTTATCACTGTGAACCAGCCCACCGACACCCATCACTCTAATTCCATTTGTCTGTTTAGATTCGTTTTGCTTTAATCCTCCCTTGTTTGTGCACATCTGCAAGCACTGCAATAGTACAGACACACTGAGACCAGGAACGTGAGGAGTAGGGAGATAGACAGAACGAGGCAGCAAGTGTGAGTGTGTGAGAGAGAGAGAGCTCACAGGGGCACTCTCCCTCCTGACATCCTGGTCCCTGTAGCTCTAGCAGAAGGGGCAGACAGGCGTATCTCCTTGCCCAAGGAGCAGTTCCCTGTCCCAGCCACGGAGCCGCCGCCAGGCCCGCAGGCCCCTGTAATCACTGCAAACAGTCAAACATCCAGTCACACAGGCTCTTACACCAACACAACATTACAGGCTTTTTACACAGTATTACACCACATCTTATTATCCCATTCAAGTCCCTCTATTAGCTCAATTGGATGGTGGGATTTTCATTTGTAAATTGGGGGATTTTAGATTAGCCTGTCTGTCAGCGATGAAATGCCCCCTGAGACTATGAATTATGTGACCAATCACATATGAATCGATGCTTACGCATGCCATAGTGTATGAATGGATGGTGTCAGGAAGAAGAAATTCAACAACTTTAACCTACATTATGTACTGCATATACACAAGATCACAGATTTTTATCAATCCAGGCACAATGTAAGGCAACACGGGCCGCAGATTAGATTCACTATAATCCTCAATTCTTCTCACGATGCTAAATAAAGGCATGTGAATTAGTCTTAATGAGTCAACAAAATGTGAATGATAGCATTCCCTTATAGCTGACAATAAGCAGTGTGAGCTTTTATTTGGTCTAACAGAGAATTATTAAAGAGATAAATATTAGCTGCTTTACACACCTAGCAGCAACATTATGCAAAACTGAAGCTGGATGGTTTAAAGGAGGCGAATGAATTACCCCTCTTCCTCCCCAGGCCTTCCATTCAGACACGGAGTGGGAGAAGGAGGAGAGAGGAAATAAGGCACCCTGAGCTAGTCGAGAGACCCGGCAAATTATGAAAATGGTTCTCTGTGTCCTAAATGGAGGCCGAGCTCTTTAATGTGGCACAAAATTAGAACCTGGGGGAAGAAGTGTGGCCCACTTGATTGGCGAAACCCCTCCTGGCCCACTACCCTTCTTCCATCTCTCCCCCCTCCTCTCTTAAAGCACACAGATATTATCCTGTGCCTGGTGGCACTCTCTTATATTGGAGAAACCGAAGGACCCCAGAGAAAGCCCAGGGGTGTCCATAAAGGTGCCTAATTTGTCAGTTTACTCCTCAATTATTTAAATAGATCTAAGAAGGGAGCGGAGAATGGGGCTTTTTCTGCCTCTTCACAGTCAAAGCAGAGAGAGACCTTTCTCCACGGTAGCCATTTTCAATTATGCTCTGCACTGCTGTCTTTGATATAACAGAAGTGCTGTAGTGGAGAGGGGCTGTATCAAATAAACAAATGTGTGTACACAAGATAACAACGGGAACTTGGGGATAATATTTAGCTCGCTCTGAAGAACTCAAAGTTGCTTCATATTTACAGATTAAAACAAACTTTACAACCACATGTACACAAAGTACACGGACACACGGATGCATTTTCACGTGCATTAACTAATATACTACACATGCAAACACACATAATACAAGAATTTACACATCAGTGTGGATTAAGGTGAAGTTTGGACACAGAGACAGAAACTATTACTGATTTCTCTGATCTTCAATCTGTCCACACTATCAAGACATACACTCACACTCCCATTGTCCATCAGCACCCCGAAACCAGCGGGTGTGCCAGCTCTGGGTGCTTGGCAATACCACCTTCCAGACCACTGCAGGTATGCGGGGCTGGGGGCAGAGATTACCAAGCAGCTGAGGACTGATCCTGGAAATGGAGATGTCGCATTCCCCAACCCTCTGACTTCTAATCCCTCACATACCTGCCGCTATTGTTTGGTTTGTTTTACTACAGGGGTGATGCTCTGTGGGATGGGGAGGGTGAGGTTGCTGTGAGGCTGGAGGTGGTTTACACAGGGCCCTAAGGTGACCTTATCTCTAACAGACGTCTGGTGGAAGCAGGTAAAGAGCCCCCTCTATGTCTGAATGCTTTACTGCAGACCCCAGTTGAGATCAGCTCTCATCTGAGCAACAGCAGTCACTTTCAATAACCTCTATATCAGCGGTGCAAGGCTGGGTGCAGTGGCAGTACAATAGTCTGAGCACCAAGACAATAACACAGCCTTTTAAATACAACTCTTTCACAAACAGCAAAAAAACACTCGACACAAAGCAACCCAAACACAAAGACCTGTACAAATACACTCAGTTAGCCTGCAAACAAAGCGTACCTGCAGACACACAAACAGTGGCTACCACATGCTGAGAAACACACAACAAGAGTTGCAGCAAACGAAAACTTGAGACAAGTCAATCATAGTGTGTCAACACAGACTGGGCCTAATTCTACCCAATACACACTGATAAGTTCAAAAGGCAATATTTAATGTAGCCTAAATAACAATAGGTTTTAAATATGCTACGGATTGTTTTAGTTACAGATGCACTGTTCTCAGTATGGACTTTAAACCACCTGACAGGAGTTGCTGTTTAAGATAAACTTGCAACTTTGTATGGAGGAATAACAATAATCCTAAACTAAAAATATGTTATGTACTTTGGGAGAAGGCATTGGCAACCTTCACAAAAATGGGTGGCACCTGGTAAACATCCTTGAAATAGGTTTCTCATGCTTAAGAAAGGGATCTGCGGGCAAAGTTTTTCGGAGTGTAAGATTCTGCAAAATCTGTGGCCAGCTCAGTATATCATGCCTCTCACACCCTCTATTCTCTTCCCAAACACTAACCAACACACCCCAGCCCTCCGCCTTCCTCCACTCCAAGCTTCCATCCAGCCAGAGAGAGGAGAGGAGATAGGCCCAGTTGCTAAAGCTGTCTTTTCAGCCACTGCTCCCGCTCAGTCTATCTGAGATACACAGCAAGCGGAGGTGTCGCTTTTCCACTGGCATTTCGGACAGTATCTACTTATAGACGGGAGAAAAAGAGAAAAGAAAAACAGAAGGGGTATTATCAGTGAGGGATGAGAGCAGCAAAGGCATTTTGTCTTTTTATTCCCCTCCTAAGCCCTGGGCTTTGCTCCCAATCCGATTGGTCGATACGGCCAGGGATGTAAATGAAATGCAAAGAGGAATAAGGCTGGCTTCCCATCTCTAGTGTGTGCCCCCTAAGTCCCCCGCCCCTCTTTCTCTGTCTCGCTTTCTGGGCTGTTTATGGTGTTGTGTTTCTGTCTCTCCATTCACAGACTTGCTGTTCTCCCTGTTTCCGTCTCACCCTCCTCACTCTGCCTTGTCCTCCTTCCCCCTCGCTCCTCTCTCGCAGCATCCCTCCCCTCTCCCTGGCTGGGCTCACAGCTCTTATCTCCTCAGCCGCCCCACATTCCAGCGTTGCCGTGGCACCCTGCCTGCATCCCTGGTCACGGCGATTCCATGGGTTCCCACAATCCTCGGCAGCTTGCTGATTTAGGGTGGGCAACTGACTCTCAGAGACAGGGGAGAGGAAAGGAACAGAGGGGTTAGGGAAATACAGGGTGAGAGGGGATGAGAGGCAGAGAAGGTGGGAGACAAGACAGGGATGACAGAGAGAAGTACAGGAAAAAGTAAAGTAGAAATAACAAGAGGTGACGAATGACAGTGATGTCAACATGAAAATACACATTAATATGTAAAGGAAATAAACACACAATTTAATATTGTGGGTCTTTATTTGATCAAAAAGATCAATATTTGTTATCCTGTACTATAAAAAAAGAAAAGGGTCTCAAAATGTATTAAAATAACCAAATGGTGTGACCACTTCCTCTTTTTTTTTTAATGAGGAACCAAAGCCTCTGTGGTACAGCAGGTTGAATCTCATCATCGAGCCAGACAGACACTAACCAGGCCTGTGAACAGCGATGGCAGATGACATTCTGAGAAAACTAGACGTGCGCTCGATGACCTTCATTTTCTAGTGGTATCCCAAACAGCAGACTTCTTCGGCAGTGCTTTAGAAAGCTTGAGGTCTCTGCATCACACATTTCATAGCACCAGGCTCTTTAACATCAGAACCAATATTCCCTTACAGTGTGTAACTGAGGTCATATCCTGAGAACATATCAAAGACAAAGACAAGTTTTCAAAGTCATTCGCAGTGTTTGCATGTTACACCGTCTTTCTAGCAATTATAGGACTAAATCTACATATTTATAGTGAAGGTGAAGGTCTTGCGTGTCTATGTGTGTCCCTAGAGTGCTTCTATGATGATCAAAGCTCTCTGTTTTGTGTGCCGGTCTGTTTATTGACCATCTTTATATGTGGTTCTAGCTGTGATAGGGCTTGGTAGAGATTTAAGCATGTTCACACACAGACATAGACGTGAAGATAAATCAGCACATATAAATGCACACATTTTTGTATAGCATAATGCATTCCAAAGCCCCCATAGTCATGCTAATTTCCTCTGTTTCCATTTTTAATTTATCACGTGTACTGTCTTACCCTAACCCTAGCCTCACCCTAAACAAAACCTAATTCTAACCCTAACCCTAAAACCTAGTCTTAACCCCCAAATTGCTCATTAAACACCCTTCTTATTGTGAGGACGGGCTAAAAAGTCCTCATTTTGTAAAAATGTCCTCAGTCCAAGGGTTAAAAATTCATGCTGGTCCTCACAATGATAGCCATACAAATACACATACACAAACACACCTCTAAAAGGGTCCCTGGCATTGTGACATTTCATTTAAATCCATCAGAGATTATAGCACTCGGTTTAGTAAGGAAATAGAAAAAAAAAACACTCATGGAATCCATTAGTTTTAAACATTTGAAGGACCATCTAAGATAGACTGATGGATTGGTAGAGGGTAGGTGGGTGGTTGGGTGGGTAGTTGGTGTGTAGCAACGGCATGGCCCAGAACAAGTCTGTCCTGGATTATACAGTCGCTCTAATCCTCCATTTCTGCCCCCAAATTGGGTTTCCCTCAATCTCTGCCTTGCCATCTTAATGTGAGAAAAAGAAGCAGAGCAGCGGCTGAGGCAAAATAATCAGTACATTAAAAGCTGTGAGAGCACAAGAGGGAAAAAACAAAAAACAGAATGAGATGTTATGATAAAGCAACTGAGGGAGGTTAGTTTAAGGGAAGGACAGCTTGACGGGGGTCAGTCAAGGCTTCCTAAGGTCAAGCTTCATCCCCGGACGACTGTAAACATACATTCAAAATTTGGGACAGTCCTTTTAACTGCGGGTTTAAATGCAGATAATTAGAGATAACTACAGTCTAGTATATCTGCATCAGCGCTACCCTTGTGTCCAAATGCAAATCATCAATCAAGTCCAATTCGGTCAGGTTCATTGAGACAGTATTGAAGAAACACCTTTTAACCACTAGAAGAGGCACATTGGCTCAGACTTCTTTCCACTTCACTCCCTTGTGGCACAACTGAAGTGTGCAAGCTTCATGTATGTCTCTCTGGGCCATGTCATGAGGTTTGCTTATGACGGAACCTGTCTCTCTCTTTGAGTAGGTGAGTGATGGCCGAGCGTATGGCGGGCGCCTGGGAATCCGTGGGTTCCTTCTCTAAGTAGAGTTTAAAGTGCTGGATACTGCAGGTCAGCAGGCTGTCTGGAGTGTAGCCTCGGTGACCCGAGCGGAGCAGCCTCTCACAGGCCAGTGCCAAGTTCTTGTCCCAGTTTGGAGGGTAGTCTGAGTGGGCCTCCACAATCTCCTTATACAGCTGCCCAGCAAACACACACACACACACACACACACACACACAAACAGATATACACACACATACAAGAGCAGATGTTACCACAAATAGCAAACATACAAGCCCATTAATATATCATATACGTCCCTGCATAATCTGAACCATTATGGTAAATGACTGAATTGTTGGATTAATTTGGAGGTCAGACTCACAGTGTAAGAAAGCCCAAAGAGGCGAGCTTTCCCCTCTCCCTGCATCATTTCTGCCAGGTCAAACAGAAAGAAAGCCGTCTTCATCCTGAAACAAAGCACGCAGGCTCAGGGCTAAGTGCTGGATGGATGAGCCATGCAGATCCACACTCTCAAACGCACCACTCCAATGGAGTGATTTATGTAGATGCCACCACCAAATAGAATGTACATGTAGATGCTCTACCACACAAGACTGGTTTATGGAGATGTTCTAGCAAGCTAGTATGCATCGTGATGCAGCTTTTTATTTGCACACTAAAGTATACAACCTCTCTGAGGAGAAAACAAACAAACGTTTACTGTACCTGGCTTGCCACATCTCTTCATTAGCAACATGCTCCCAAGATGTAGGATGGAAACTGTTCACATTTGGGAAAAAAAAACCAAATTCTTTATCTAAACTCCTTCAGGCATTAGCGTGTGCACAGACCCACTAACTACAAATGATTATTTATGAGAAAATTGTTCCACTTGTGCAGGTTTTGATACACTAAACATCAGTGTTTGCTGCATAAACATTAAATGTCTGAGCAACAATACCAGCTGGGCACATTAGACATGGAATAAAACTACATCTCCCTTTTTCACTTTGTTGACTGCAAACACTTGACCTCTTCTTCAAAAGAATATTTTAGCAAGGTTCCCGAGCTAATATATGGCTTGTGGGCATTGGTGGACACGCTTGTCGTGAGGGTGCGGAAAATAATGTCACAGTATTCAGCCGTGGATATCTGAGTGAATGAAGGGCTGCTGGCAACAGCAACAGAATATGGAGCTTTGACTAATTCCACTTTTGACACAGTTATTGACAAAACGCAATAAGAAACTCATTATTTTTCATCTTCAGTCTCATTTCAAATGGCCAGTGGCCTAATGTCTTGCTCTGGTTGAAATCACAAAGAGCTGGATCACAGTATAAAGAACAGAGAACAACCTCACTGTGGGAAGTTCTGTGTAGTCTGTGAAAGGATGACTGAAGACCACAGAGAAACGAGGGGGCAAATAGATCTTTTCTGCTGTTGGTGATAAAACAGGTGGTGCTGACTTGGTTGGGGGTTTCTTTTATTTTCTCACTAAATTTGGTAGCTTCATGTTAAGATTATTTGTTGATCACTTAATATTAATTACATTTCACTAAAGGTCCCAAAGTTTACGAGTTATTAAATACAGCAAGCTGAATTTTGGATGATTTAGTTTTCTATACAACGATAGATATATATACGAAACTGTCAAACTACTGAATTTGTATGTGCACCTGTTATGTGGCTCACTCCAATTGTACATGTTGCGAGTGCGATGAGCCCACTCTTCAGGGTGAAACTGCCTCTGAACAGGCACTAAGTAGTCACACACACCCAGAGGCCAGCGGGTGAAACTATGTTCCCAGCTTGAATCTCCATCAGGCAGCCCAATGCAGGCAAACGTATCCCTCCTGCAGAAAAACAGACACAAACAGGGAATGACACAACAAAGCAGACAGAGGCACACACACACCCTTAACAATTTTCTCTACGTACCTGCTGATGACGAGACACTCGGGAAAACATGGAGACAAACATTTTCTTACATCTCCACAACTTCTAGTTTTATTCGAGCCCAGTGCTGCTCACTGGCTTGAGCCCTGAGGGTTAATCCCCCAGGTCAGTGCAGCCCCACTGAGATACAGACATGTTGGCCTGGCAAACACTGCCCCCTGGTGGGCTTGGTATTAACAGGTCTCCTGCCAGTTTCTGGGTCTCAATTCCTCCAGGAGGAGTGAATGATGAGAGCAGGGAGCAGCAGTAGGTCCGCCAGAGGCTGTTTAACCAAATCAAGTAGATTAGTCGACTTCTGGAGTTCATCAAACTCCTTTTATGGCCTGAACAGTTCTGTGGGCTTATCTCCTCCTAGCACCCACCGCTGCGTCGACCATACCACTGATCTCAGCCTCATTAGATCACCCACTTGTTCGTGTGGACCATTGTTGCCCTCCCATTTCGTTCTGCCTTCACTTAACATCCTTTTTTATCTATTCTGACCATCTCTTTATTTGGTCTCTGCTCTCTCCACTCCCTCTTGTAACTCACTGTGTGTTATGAGACAGAAACTGCTCCAGACTGAAGGTGCCCTTCTCATCAGGGTGAACCGGGTCCCACCATCGGCCCGGAAAGTGTACCCCAGGGTGGTGCTTCCCCAGTTTGGCCACATACCAAGTATAAGTCATCATCTAGAAATAAAAGAAAAAGTGTCAAATCTTTGTCTGCACTTTGAATAGCAGTTAAAATAACACATAGTGAATGATTCAGCTAGAGAGCAACATTTAGTAACTATTTGAGTGGCTTTCACTCTGTATTTGAGGTTCACAGAGACTCCTTTTCTCACATAATTTTTCATTTGTCAGATAAATCATCCTTTTCTTTTCTTAAAATAGAAAAAGAAAAAAAGAAATTTTACTTTTTTAAATCTTATTTATCTTACTTCACCACAAATAAAAATATAAGCTATGTTAAAGATTATTGAAATACAATACATATATTGCAATATCCTCAGTTTATTTCTGTATGCTTTTCGTTGCTCAATAAGCATTTTTATTTTTATATGTGTATAATACCACTTGATCAAAACTGTGTTCAGGAGGAACCTTTATTTGAGTTGGTTTTATGTTCTTAAATAAAGGTGTTCTTAATAAAAATAAATGTTTATTTTTGTTGTGTATCATGAAAATTTCACAACATGGACAAGACAGTGGAGAGATTAAAGCTCAAACCTCCTGGTCTACCAGGCGCACATCAGACCGTACACCTTGGCAGTAGTATAAGTAACGCAGCGAGTTTCCAGGCAGATCTCCTCTGGTCAGGATGATTGAGTCTTTTGGAACAGAGGCCAGAAGCTCCATGCCGAATCTCTCCACCACACTGTTACTGCTCTGATCACACTTCCTAAGATCATCAGCACAAACACCATCATGCAGTACAATGTAATCAGAGCAGCTGTGGTTACAAGTATTTTACTTAAAAGTGAGCGTGATGTGTACGGCTGCGTGTATGTGAGTGTTTGTAGGTATGCTTTCAAGGTGCTCTGAGGGTAAGTTGTCAGTGCCCCCGCCCCTTCCCCTCTGCAGAGCACTCTGGCTGCCTATCTAATCGTGGGGAGACAGGTGTGATGGGTCTGACAGCACAGGCCATGCTCTCCTCTTGATCAAAGCCGCTCAGTGATGGCTGTCTGGCACTCCCCAGCACTACGCTGTTGTAATCTGCCTTCTCGGACAGCTAACATCTCACACTGAGCTCTGAGAGTGGAATCTATGTGCTAACCGTGCCTCTCTTTAGCCCCTACCATGGGGTGAACAGAGGAAAACCTGACATATGGAGTTCAGACATACAGTATGAAGCACAGAGGAGAAACAAATCAGCTTGACTCAGGAAAAAACTTATTCATGGGGATTTTAGAAGGAACTAGAATAAGTTAATTCACTTTAACTTAAAAATAAGTACTTAAAATGAACTTTGAGTCCAGCATAGTTAATGTAAGACAAATACTGTAAAGTAAAACTTAATAAAATTAGTCAGTCCACATATACATACTTACTAGATGCTTACAATCTGCTTTTTGAGATCAGGACCATCAAAAGAAAATTATAAATCAAGGGCAGCTTGACACAAAAATGGTACTAGAGCTTAGAATCACAACAGTCTGTAACAGTAACATGTTTATGTCTGATCTGAAATTGAACATTTATGATGTGAATGGGTAGAAACAGCTCCAAAGAGCCACAAGGACAACAAGTCCTACACTGCAGGGGTGGTAGGATTGTAAGTTATATATGTTTAATATTCTTAAAAGTTAATATAAGGATTTTATTATCACTGTCACTGTTTTGTTTAAAATCCAATATGTTGTTGTTTGCCCCAAAAATTCTGTTGCATCTCACATCAACTTTGCCACTATGACTGATTACATTGCTCACCTATGATTGGTGTGCACCATATGTGCTAGCAGAGCTATGGTGAGGACCCAGCCTGTGGTCTTCCACACCCCCCCATTGCCCAGCCTCCTCTCCAGCTCAGCATGCGTCCGGCTCAGACCGAGGCCTGCCAGCACACACACTGCAGCATCACTCTGTAGCCAGAAACGCTCAACCTGTAGGAAGTGATGTACAGTGCAGACACACACAGTTGTAGAGTGTAGTTTGCTTTTTATTATTATCTTTTTTGATTCTTAGCCCAAATCCACAACAGGCTTAGGTACGACCGTTTAAGTACTCTTGTAACCGGATGTATCTCTCACCTGTTCCTTCTACACAAACTACTCTATTTTTTCATATATAACTGTGCTGCAATTTCAACTTTCACTCTGTGTCTTTAATCAGCCTTTAATACCACTGACAAATGAAAATAATAATAAACAGTTTGATAAGGAGATAATGAAGTGTGGTAGCTCACCACTCCAAGCAGAAGGGGCCTGCTGATGTCCAGGTTTGCTCTCCAAGCAAAAAACAGTGAGTAGATCACCAGCATGAAAGTCAACAGCCAGGACACTGAGCGACATGTCCTAGGACATGGAAGGTTAATAGGTTTTTTGATGTTCAAATACTGTCCTCATTTTATTGACCTCTTTATGAATAGTGTTATACTGTGCTCTTGTATCATTCCCATAAATCTAGTCTAATGTACTATTTCGTCTGTTGACACTGCAAAAACATACTTGTTTTGAATAATTCCTTAAAAATATTAACACAGGGATGGAGATCACACACCAGAGAGCAAATGTATACGCCAGCCAGCTAAGAGGTGCATGATTGATTTTCTAATGCAGGCTGAGTCATAATGAGCTGATGCCAACCGCTGAATCACAAACTCATTACAGTACAGCTGTAAAATTTACTTATACACCAAAAAGAAAACATGTTATCCTTGTGAACATTTAAAAAAATCATCATCTGAACCTGAAGAGACATTCTCCTGCAACAGAAAATTACTTTAGGTTTTCCTCCAGCTGAACTGATGGTGTTCACTGGCTGGCCACTAACCGCTCAGCTCCCTATTTTAAACTTTTCAACAGGACTTAAAAGGAATATCTTGATTTTTAGATGAATCTTCTTTGTTTATAAGCAGCTCCAATAAACAAAATGCATTAGTACTTTTTTTTGGCAACATTTAAATTGGCCTTGCTCTTTTTCATCTGTGTGTGTGGCCAAATTTATAAAAGTGCATGTTTATCAGAGCGGGTAGAGCAGGGTGGTAGCTGATGCCCTACTGCTTCACAAGGCTTGATCAGCTCCACCTCACAGACCCTTGCAAAAGCATTATTGTAATGAATTACAGGATGATATCCCCACACTGCCATGTATGGATACATACAAGCAGTGATTTACTTGTATACACAAACAAGTTTTAAAAATCCTAAACAAACATCAACCCCTTCTTGACTTGAATGTGGAGCGTTGTGACAGCTTGACAGTTAGGTGCCTCTGTGTTTTTTGTATTCTTTTTTTCTAAGATCAGCATTTTGTCAGTGGTTTTGTTCCCTGTCTTTTACTCCAGGGGGATTAGATTTTTGGTTGAAGTGGCTGCTGAGATGTGTCTGACAGAGTTTGGTGTGCGGCATGCTGACGTCTTGCTCATCCTACCTGTCCAACGAGGAAAGCAGCAAACCAAGTCCTGCAAGCACTAGAACAGGAAGGGAAAGGTCTGCAAGCCAGTGGTCAATCTGGGCCCTGTGCAATCAGACATACAACTGTGATGGACACCAAAGACAAGCTCAATTACCCTAACTGCTACTGAACTCAAGGACACCAATTTTTAAATGCCCTCCATCCCATATCAAAACAAACTCCTTGGACTGTGCGCGCCTCCTTTCAATCGGACTGACAGATACGAATGACTGTGTCATCCCTCCCCCCCACTACCCCATCCTCTCCTCACAGCGCCCGTCAGTCACAGAGCGCTTGCTCAGAGCAAAGAGATAGTTTCCTGCCTCTTCCTTAATACCCATCTTTATTTGACAGCTTATTGAGTCTCTATATCTCCCAATGTACACTATGTGTGAGTGTGCTCACAAGCATGTGTTTGTGAGTGTGTGTGTGTCAGCTTCTCCAGTGGGTTTACGTCTCCAGTACGACATGCCTGTCATGTTCGCCTCTCTTTCCCATCTTGAAGGTGTGCTTGTCCATCAAAGCAGCAGGGGTGATAGGAAGGGGTGGGTGCCTGGCAGAGGGGGAGCTAGTAGTGGGGGGTCTTAAGATGCACATGCACCCCCATCCCGTCAGCTGGAGAAAGATACCAGGAGTGGGATGACTGCAGTGGTGGTAGCAGGGAGCAGGGGAGAAAACTGGGGAGTGGGGGTGGTGGCGTTGCTGGAGTGGAAAAATACAATTTCTCCAGCTCTATTGCAGTGTCTGTCATCACAGCTTGTCACGCTTAAACACCAGAGCTGAGTGATCATTTCAAACTGCTGGAGAAACAGAACACAGAGATTTGGCCCTCTAAGCAGGTTCAGTTCTGCTTTGATGGGAGAGAGTGGAATGGGAAGAACAAAAGCTGCTGGAGTAAGGAGAGACAGGGAGGGAGTAGGGCTTCAGAAATGATTTTGGCTCTCCGAACAGATTCATTTGTCTGTTGTTAAACCTGTGTAAAGACTACAACAAGTGCAAAAAGTGGACGGGTCCTTCATCTCTAGATCTGTGTCTCATATCAAACCTGCACAGTTTTCCCAGTTTTACTGTTTTATACCCATTTTATCTTAGAATCTACTGTATAAGTAAATCTACAGATATTATACACAATAATTACTAATACAAATAAGTCCACTTTTAAATTAATGACATTTTCAAGAATGTGACCTATAAATAAATATTGGGAATGTACAGTATGAAACCAGTAAATACAGTAATCTAAGTTGTTTAACATTGCAAGTGTGTGATCAATTTGGTTAAAATGAAAGGTAAAAAGCTAAAAGAAAATGTTGCAGACTTACTGTAGCATTGAAGTCAAGTTTGCAGGGGTCTCTGTCTTTGCCTGTAAACAAATAAACAACTCAACACATTTGTATACAGGATAAATAATCATAAATCAGAATATGTATAGACTACGTTTAAAAATAGCTGGGTAAGCAGCACACACTAGACTGAATGTGCCATATTCAGTTCTCAGTAGGTGGGTCAGCAGGCCTGACAGGGTTGTCTGATCCCCCCAGCTCCAGCGCGCTGCATTGAGGTAGGAGGAGACGGGCAGGTAAATGTATGGTAGAAAGCCAGCAAGGAAACACACTCCCAGAGACACGAGGCCACAAAAAGACAGCTCCTATTGAGATCACATGGGATACAAAGAATTTCTTGGTCAAGGTCTTGGTCAATTTCTTCCACTGTCACAAGCACAATGAATAAAATACGCAAGTCTGTTGGGGACATGCTAAAGAATTAAATAGACAAGTGGCTCTCCAATATCAGTGATGCTGACCTCTACTTCTCTATGTCTCTGATAGAAAAACTGCTTCCTGGCTCATTGTATTTGATTAATAGTGATAAGATATTAAAAGTGTCTTATGTGAGCTTAGTAAATTACCTTGTAGGCTTACCTTGTGACAGTAGAGTCGGTGAAGGACCCAAGGAACAATGACCAGTATGTACAGCACCATTGTGTGTTGGTTACACAGGCCCAAGCCGCAGCATAGCGCTCCCCAATGTGCTATCTGATAAGGACAAGCAAAGCAGTGCAGTGAAGTGCCGTAAGATCAATTTGAAATTTTCCTGACATAAGGCATCTAAGGAATGAAGACAGGGAAGATCCAGGAGCCCAGAGTCTTGTAAGGGTATGGATGTGTCACGCTTAGTTACCTTCTTCCTCTGTGAAGCATTTTCAGCACAGTGGAAGCTGGTGGTCAACAAGAAGAGTAGACCAACAAAAAGGTTGTTGAGGGTAAACACCTCTGCCACCATGGACCACTGCCAGCTCAGTCTGGACACAGCAAACAGCCCTCCAGCTAGTACTGCTCCAGGACCAGGACCTGCCAACCTAAAAGTGAAGAAGTAAAAAGGCCAGCATTTTGATTTATTCCTGACTTTCCACACAAGTCCAGGGTGATCCCAAGTTTATTTTGAATATCTCATACAGTACCTGAATGTTACAGGAATGAGGAAAGCGTCAAAAATACCTCATGATGTTTAAAATCATTTGACCTAAAATTACTCTGAAAAACATCTTAAAATATGCAAATCTACAAATTGAACCATTGCTTTTTGTTCTCAGTTTTAAATCTTCAGAACTCAAAGTGTTCAGTTTATTACTTAACCTAACTTAAAGTGGAGCAATAAAACAACAAAGTCAGCAGTTTCACACAAAATTGCAATTCTACAGTCACCACTACCTTCAGACTAAACAGGGGACCCACTATAATCTCCCTACGACCCAAGTTTGTTTCCCGGACAAGACCTTGAAAAACAGTAAATTGGGGCAATTCACATATCAAGAGAATTTCTTCCCCAGCAGCCGGCTGATCTCAAGCAGACTGGCACAGAAACCACTGTGGTAGAGATAGCACTTTATCCTCAGCTTCTTAAATATAATGTGTGCACAAAAGTTTTCCACTTCCTCCTCTCCTGTACTGTCTCCATCTCCTTTGCAGTAATTGAAGCAAACTTGGGATTATCTGTCATATGCTAAGACCCACCACTTACTAAAATGAGAGACAGAGGGGGAGAGAGAGAGGCGACAAATGATGGGAAGAGGAGAAAAGAAAAGGAAAATAGTGCAGAAAAGTGTGCGTTAAAAGGGTGAGACAGTGTGCGGGATGAAGGATGAAATATAGAAAAGAAAAAAAAAAGTTCAAGAAGAGAGAAGGGGAAAGAGAAAAGGAAAAAAAGCAGCCCAGTCCCCGGCATGCTGGCTCTGAAATATGAGCAGGCTCGACAATTAGGGAAGTCAGGCAGTATGGCCCTTTCCACCATTGTGTGGAGTGGCTTAGAGTCCTCATCAGCCTATCAGCTAACTGACAGGCAGAGAGCTGCTCTATTCAGCACCGCAGATACAAGCTGCAGGCCAAACGGCTGCCAGGTCCCTTATGACCCCACAATCCCTTGCCGGTGACAGCTTCAAGCTCCATAGCAAATTAGGCGCTCTCACATTACAATCGCAGAAGACAGATTCCATTAACGGTATCTGAAATTGAGTAGAGAGCAGGCCCGTTATCAGACCTGACTCATAAGCACCGCCATTAATCACAAGGCATGATACCATTTATACATTTCCAGCTCTCTGCCTGCCGCTGTGATAGTCAGCCACAAAAGGCCTGATGAGACTTAGGCTAGGGGAACAATGGAGCTTTCTGAGGAAAGCGCGGTAAATCAGGAAAAAAAGGAGAGGGAGAGTGAGAGGAGGGTAGAAAAAAAAACTCGTGCTTGCTGACTACTTCCCCTTTTTTTCTTGGATTTTCTCTCCTACTCTCCACTAATTTTCCTCTGCATTCACTGTATGGCTAGAATGTGTATGCATATGTGTGTGTGTGTGCACTTAAAGTTTGGGGTGGGTTGGGTGAACTGTGTTGATGGGGCGCCTAGGAGTGGGTCTTAATAAGAGATAGCGACGTCTTTCTCACTGCACCGCTCCAGGAATTAGTTGTAACTAGAAGGAAGGATGAAGGGGAGGGGGGGTGTAGACCCCCCGCACCTATAATTTTACCTACCTACATGACAATTAACCCGCAGATCATATACCTAGCAGGGGGTCTGTTTTGGGATAGCACAAGGTGTCGAACAGTCATGGGGGTCCACAAATGAGGTTATTACACCGAGTCTGTTCCTGCTTCTGAAGCCCTGTTTGATAGCCAGGCAGCACTTGTCACATATTCAGAGAAACACACACACATGCACACACCCACATTCCTGTTCTTCAACTTCTTTATTCTCCCAGAGTGCCTGACAAATCTCTCTGTTAGAGCTTGTCAGTCTGTAAGAGCCCAGTGATGTGTGTACAGTGCGGGCTGTAAATGACCTGTCTGTCTGCGCAGGACCACCTGGGTCCCAGTCAGCCTCTCAAGCCTCTCCACAGCTCATTCTCCAGACTGGCTGCTCCCAGGGCGTGCAGATAAAGCAGGACACATTCTGACACCAGTGTAGCTGTGTTCGCTGTTATCATGACTCAATGAGGTGCAGGATGCTGCTGTGCTGAAATGTTGTGGATCAGTGACAATGGCCTGGTTGAGACGTGGCAGTGGAATAACGCGGGTGACAACAAGACTATTCTACCCTGCACAGATCCACCCTGCCAAAATGTCTGTGTCATCAATTAGGTAATTAACTATGCATAAAGGCTGGAATGACGCAAAAACTTAGAAAAAATCTAAGTGACTAGAAAATAAATGTGTCAACAATTAAATATTATGTTTTATTACATAAATTATAGATATGGAATGAAAATGCTGATCTGAAATAGAATAAAAATTAGACTAAATGTGAATTCTGAGCAAAGGTTTAAACAAAGAGATCAAAATTAAATAAAAAATAATACATGGCAATGATATCAGGCTCTGGTGAGAAATGTCCCCTTCAAGGACACAACAAAAGCTCAGTATAATCACTTTGAAGTGTCAAAATGGGACCTGCATCATTTACCCCTTTAGTTCTACAGTATGGACTAGAGACGTGCCAGCACCAGTTGTCTGTGCTAAATAACAGAACACAAAAAGCCTACACCAGCACTCTGCACTGAATAAGGCTTCACAATAGAGCTGGCCAAGGGAACCACTGTCACACCACCCCGGGGAGCAAACAATACCACAGCTGTGCCATTGCAGATCAGTGCTGCACTGTTCTCTAACTGTGTAGTGGTTTGGGGAAGCACTGCTGGAAAAGAATCACACATTCCTGAAGAGGGTAGAGAACCCAAGAGAGGAGGTAGCCTGCTCAGGCTGAGGCTGAGGATTCCAGCTGGCCTTCCCTCACACCCCTGGTCTCTCTTCTGGCCAGGACACCAGGCAGGGTACTTAGTAGCTATTATAATGCAGTGTTAAGTGTCTGATGTATTGTTTTGAAATTTTATCAGTACCAACTGATATACTGTAAATTATAACGTATCTGTATGTGTCAGTAATAAAAAAGCAAATACCCTATTGAAATGCTATTAAAGTGTTTTAAAGCTGTTAAATGTACAAATCTGTTACTGAGCACATTTGTGTATTTGTATTTTTTGTGGTCCTGTACCAATGTGTTAATAGTATTCATCATTTTATCATTTTATCAAGTTCACAGACAATGCACACCAAGTTCTGTACAGTCATAACAGTATTATTTATTGGGTTTTTCCAGGTTTGTACAAATGTAAAAACTACTACAAAAAAAATGCTGCAAACAAAACAAAATGATTTATGAAAATTGTGATATTATATGCACAAAGAGTGGAACACAACTAATAGCACTGAATATTCTATATGTATATTTTTTATTAATTTTACATTTTGTAATATAAAATAAATCTAATAAATGATATAGATTTAGCCATATTACAGATTCTTTTTATGGATTATTGATTTCATTATATACATCATATAATGAAGTGAAGCTGTTGAAATACCCAATGAATGTCTACTTGTTTGGTTATGTCTTTTTAGTATTTTAAAATTACCTGGTGTAATAATATTCTGACACATTGTCAATAATAGAGAGGAACATGACTTGATTTTTTTTAGTATTGTCCAGTCATAATCCTTTACTCTGATGTAAAAAAATATAAAGTATATTTGTACACCCTAATTTCCAGCCAAACATTTAACCAGGCACATCCCTTTCTTTCCCGCCTGATCCAGTGTGTTGTAAGGAGACTGTCTGCCTGCTCAGGAAGGAGGTTAAATTAGTGTCCCAGCTCTGCCGCTCAGACAGCCCTCCTCCAAAGGAGCACTCCGGTGCTCCAAGTGCATGAAAAATTAATCACCACAATTCTGCTCAAACAATGCAGCTACTGACATGACAATTTCTTCCAGAATGCCATTTTAATCTTCACCAACACAAAAAATTACAGGAAGAGGGGAAAAAACAATTTACAAAAATCCTGTGTTTATGCAATTCACTGACTGCAATTTTTACTGCTGTTTTTTCCAACAGAGTCATTAGACACACACCACTGATACATAAACGTTGCTGTATAGATTCCATTAACTAATTCTGGGTGAATTGTAATTGCCGAGTCTGATCCGTCTCTGTGCCTGGTGCCTTATTAAGACTGCCTGTGGTGGGTGAGGAATGTAATATTGACGTCCGAGGCAGACACAATCTCGGGCCCACGGGCGAAAGGAATATTAAACTGGTACAGTATTCTGCTGTCTATCTAGCCCTCCTCCCTCCTCCTCTCTATCCCCATCCCGTAGCCAGTAATGAGGAAATAACATCTTCATTAGACATCTGTTTAACTGTATTAGAGGATGAGTCCTGGGGGAACCATTGGTCATGCTGACGATGTGGAAGTAAAGGAGGTCTGTTGGACTACAATATGAAGCATGAGATACTTCAGAAATTGAACAAAAGGTCCAGAGATTGGAGCTTTTCAAAAAGACATACCTAAAACTGAATTCTGCATTTTCATAAGAAATCGAGAATAGGTAGATTCTCTATTGCCACTTGAGGTGAAGATTTTATCTGACCATAGCAGATGTGGGAGGGAGGGGCAACCTTACTACCTACAGGGAGAGGTGAGCATTATCCAACAACTCTATTAGGCTGGTTCCAAGGAATCACAACTGAAAAAAAATTAAATTACACACAGTGGAAACACACTGCTCCTGACATCACACCATAAGATACACGCAACTCCACCCCTGTGGAAAAACAACCCACCTGAGCTAGAAGGGAACACGCCATCAGGACCATATGGTGAAGGCCCTTTTAAGGAAATGGGGACACAGCTCACGGCAGGGGATGGCACCACGCCCACCCTCCGGTCCACTGAGGTATCATCTGTGCCACATGGGCCAGATCCGTGCAGGGGAGCCTCTCGCAGGTGTGCATTTTCTTCAGAAAACCACCACAGAAAGGGGAGGCCAGACATGCAGTGTGCTTCACTAGTCCTGTTATGTAATCATGTGATCAAACAAAAAGTGCTGATGACTGAGAGTTACAATGTTGTTGGTTTTTCTGCTCTGATGGCTGTCAGCACACTAACATGTCTGCTGTTGGTTTCTCGGGATAAGCTCTGGGATGGAGAGAGATTCCTCTCAGGTAGCAGAGATTCAGAGCAGCTTTAGAAGATAAACTGAGAAATGAGAGAGCACAAAATACAGAGCTGTCTGGATTATCCCACTATGAAGGGTGCATTCCTCTAGAGACTCATGGTTGAGGCCTTTCACATTCCACGGCCCAAACGTTTCTTTCTATAAACCTCCAAGTGCAATCAATCCTAATTATGACTACGTCCAGCATCCTCAAAGGCTTGTCAGGCCATGGTGTGAAAACAGAACAAGACATGCAATTTGGCGATCAAACCATATGATCAAGCCAAGAGAACTGTAATTGACAAATCAAAGGGAGGCTAAGTGCTGCATTTAAACTTATGCAAGAGAGAGAAGTGGCTTCCAAGCCTATCAACTTACATTCCCCCACATTAAACATGGCAATCTGGCCGACTAATTTAAATTGATACATCAAAGGCTTGCTATGTTGGGTATATTCCAGATGAATTTCAAGGTCTTACAATTTACTATTTGAGAGAAACTGCCTTCAAGTACCCATATTAACTTCAATATATTTTGCCATCTGAAAATAATCACACAAAGCAATGGTTTGTTTGGGGAGAGAAAAATCTACTTCTCAGCTGATGCAATAAGAAGCAGTGAAAAAGTTTATGAGGGCCTTAAAGGGACAAAAATAATAAAAGACATTTCACAGCTAAATTATGTTGGAAGAAAAGACAGAGCAAACTGATGTCACTGCAAGGACAAAGCAGGTATGAACGGGTGTCAACTGGTCAGTTTTGGCATTTCATCTGAGGGAAAGGCCTGGCCAGAGAGTCCCTGCAGGGCTGTGGTATGACATCTATGCCAATTTTCTTGGTATGGTCAAAGCACCCAATGCCCTCCATGCCAGAACTGAGAGGGAGGTCTTGACCATCCGGAAACCTTTTACCCCCTCTCTCCCTACTCATTTTTTTGCCCTCTCCGGTAACCCTTCACCAAACAGAGTCTGCCAGCTGATCCACAGCCACAGGCTCATCCCAAACTAGGCCCCAAACAAATCATGGTTAAAACCTTTTATGCTTATTTTTCAAATTGAAAGCATAGATTATATGTTCATACTTAAGAGCTTATATGGTGTGACTGTGTTCTCTGGCTGGAGTCCTCACTACCAATCAACCCTTGTTGGGGGTTAGAGTTGACTTTTTACCTGACTATAATCCAAAATTAGATCTAAATCCCCAGAGATTACAAACATGGCTGCAGTTAACATGCATACTGGGAGCTAAATATCACCCAGGCTGCATGGATATTTTCTAGGCTGAGAGCTGATTCCAATCCTCCAACTCAGTGGTAACTCAAAAGCCAACAAGCTCCAGTGAAGCTCAGTGTTTTGATGACTTTTTGTCCTCTTCTCGTTGTTTTATTTCCTGTCCTGGGAAGAGTGGTTGAACTTCAAAGGTATAGATCCAGGATCAGGTCAGTTAATGGTTTGCATGTCCACCATGCTCACTATGGTTCACACTGGTGTGTGTGATATTCATTTTGTCACAGTCCAACGAATGCAAGGATTTATGTGTACTCATTTTAATCCAGAGTGTGCAGACTGGAGATGGTTTAGACAAGTGAGTTCAACATTTGTTTTGTGCATTTGTACGGTATGTACTGTTTATATCTTGGGTCTTATCCTTGTAAATGTGTTCCACACGCCTTGTTATTTTTTGTTGTTAGGCCAAATGTAACAAAAAAGCAGCTCTTCTTCTTCATATTAAGAGGTTGCCATGTTTTCTTTAGCTTTCCTCATGTGATGAACATATAAATACCCCTCTCACTGTAGTATCAACAAAAGTGCATCCTCAGTCCATATCCATGTCCAACTAAGGCCAAACATAAACCATGTATGAGACTTAAGTCTAATGTAGTTTGCTTAGGGTCTGGGTTGCCCTTCCATCAGCCCCTGCTCTATTCCAGCAGGGCTGAACCCTGATATAGTCCAGAGCACCTGCCACCCAGCAGATACTGGCCAAGCATACAGAAAGAAGGCCCCGTATTGAGCAACTGGGAACACACACACTAACACTGACTCCTCACAGCCTGCAGCAGGAAGCTGTACAGCAGGAAGAAATTACATCATATTCAACAATTCCTATTTTGCAAGCGTAAATTAGAAGTATATGACATGCTTGGAAATGCCCCAGTATGCATAAATAGTTACAAAAAGGAAAAATGTTGACACTAAGCTGCCACCAACAATGCAATGTGGAAAATTACTAAGATCAGCAAAAGGGTGATGTAAGGTTGTCCGGCCAACCAGGCGAGATAAACACATACACACAAAGAACTAATGGGTGAAATACTCCTTACATGATGGGGTCAGCAGCAGGCAAAACTGCAGGGGGGTAGATAGCAATACAGAAACTGTAAACTATACCCACAACTGAGCTAGCAAGGATATGGTAGAAGAGAGGGGAGAGGGAGGAGCTGTGTTAGTGATCCTGTTCCTCTCAGACCCAGGAGGCAAGAAGGGGGAGATTAGAAATCGTGCCATGTCAGGATTGGGAGCATGCTGGGCAGTGGGAGACAGGAGAACAGGGGAGTCAGGGTGGGGTTTGGAGGGTACGATAATTGTCATATACATACACACACACGCACACTCACAACGGGTGGCTGATGTGTAAATAGGCAGGGCAGGGTGGCTAGGCTGCGCTCCTGAATACTGAAAAGAGGATCAGGAATGCCACTGCCAGTCAGTCAGGAACCAAAAATACCACTGTCTGTCACAGACAACATCAAGATGCAAAAAGTCAGTAAGGGGAATCTTCAAAGACCTCCTCCACTCAAAAAATGTTTTTTCCTTATCATTACTTTTCTTGAGTATTTGGCTTTTATACTGCTACACAGATTTCAATGTGTGTTCATTATAAGACTCACCTACTGAAGGGGGAAGACTTCTCTCTACCTCCCTGAAATCTAACTTTAACACACAAAATTCAAAATCTGGCAGTAGCTGACAAAGATGGAACTGAACCACTTTGTTTTTACTTTCTCACATCAATGACAGAACAACATAGAAATACAACACATTGTGGACACAACACAGGGATCTTAGAATAGGTTTCCATGTGCCTACCTGCAGACAGTAATGCAGAGGGTACCACAAGCTGCAGCACCCAACAGGCTACTCATCAAGTTAACACTGTGGGCTGGAGATAGTGAGGGCAGAAGATACATAGCCAGGTGAGCTAGCAGGGTGAAGAGAGGATATCCCGGAGGGTGAGCCACCTAAACACACAGTGAGAAAGTCTGAAGTTCAAATCCAGACATGCAATAACACATATTACATCCAGAGAACATTACATACACCTTTAAAGATGTGCCCGAGTAGGCAGAAAGCTGAGATGAGGAAAGGGCTTTGGATTGAAAATACAGGAGAAATGTGAAGTACTAGAGAATAAATAAATCATAATAATAATACTAAGAGGTCACCACTGATTAAAACTTGGTATTTTAGAGCTATAGCTCACTTTCTGTCCATAGTAAATTATAGCAGTGATATTCTACAGAGCTGAAGAAGAGTCAGACACATCCCGTCTATACTGACTGCAAACTGACTCTGCTAGGATACCAGAGCCATCTTCTCCCTATCTTCCTCCCCCTTTTAACTTCTTTTCCTCCGGCCTCTTCCCAAGGACAGAATAGCTCTCTGGAGCCAATGGTAGAGAACGCGGTGCTCGCCATCCCTGGCCCCTAAACCACCTCTGAGCCACAGTCATCCTCGCCTGGGGGATCTTGGCAATCACAGCAATTAGTCGCTAAGTCTCCTCTACCCAGATAAGGGCTCAGTCATTAAACACAGACTCATTCCCTGGCACTGATAACATGAGCCATGCGGGCAGAAGGAAGGGGCAGCTTTGAAAACAGAACTGAAAGGTGAGTGTGACTAGCTCACAGGTCATGTCAAACACAGCAAAGACTCTTTAGTTACGTTGAGAAACCGCTTCAAGAAAATCTGAAGAAGGCATTAGGGATGAAACAGAGGTCAGAAGAGGACAAAAAGCAAAAAAAAGAAGAATTAAAGAAGAAAACCAGAGAAAAAAAAGACAGCAGACAGTTTGGTGAATAAAACGGTACTGTTAAACAGGTAGGTATCTCCAGGATAATAACATGAGCAAGCTGAGGAAGACCTCTGTGGCAGACAGGAGTGGACAGACATGCAGCTAAAGGACAGCTGAGGGACAAAGGCCACAGGGAGCCATGGAAAGCAGAACTCTGGAGCTCTAGGGATCAGAAGGGGGGGCCAGCAGCCTAGGGCCCAGGGACGGCCTGCAAGGCCCTGGGGAGGCCTGAAAGGCAGACAGGCAGGCCACACGGACTGCAGCACTAACGGCAGGATTACTGGCATAGTGACACCGACACAGCCTCCCTAAAAGGATCACAGCGGCGTAATAAACTTTATTAAATAATAAAACTTATTATAACTGTTAACCCGATTTAGTTCATTCTTCGCGGCTTACACACACACAAAAAAAAGAGGGGTGGATATAATAAGCCTTATACCGTACATAAGGCAAAGCCTACAAAAGCCATCGCCTTACCATTGACTTTAATTGGATTTGAAAAACGGGTTGCAAATTATAGCATTCTCTACTTGCAAGTTAGTAAAATAAGTGTATAGAAAAGACAGAAAAAAACCTGTGGACTGAAAGTAAATTAATCTGCTTTCTGCCCATGCTTAATTAAACTTCCTTAATGCTTATAAGAGTTAATGAGTGAATTGATTAAACAATACAGCTAATACTTACCCCCAGCTCACAGGCAGTGGTGATCAGCTCTCCTGTGGAAGAGAATAGCGGAGGAAATTAATGTAAACCCAATAATTATTATTAAGAGACAAGTCTGCTCCCAAAGTTTTCCCAAATCAAATACTTGCACTGGGGTTTTGCATTAATTTGCTAGGATCAAAACCTGCAAATCTTCCCAGTGTGACATTTCCTAAGCGGCACGCTCATTCTCTTCATCTCTCACATCTCCCCTGATGCCTCCCTCCCCTTCTCCAGCACATACACACAGACATAAACACGCACACAACACATTAGTCTCCCTCTCCAATGCTCTGTCACACAAAGACACACATACGCTGATCTGAGAATAATGCTTCCAGTCCCATCCTCCCCATGCATTTCATGCACTGGGGTCCTTTCCCCTTCCTCTCCCTTCTGATGCGCTACGTGCCGGTCTCCCGCTCCACACTTATGTCTCAATGTCTTGTTTAGTCAGATGGGCACAAACAGAAAGGCAACACTGGTGACAGTCACAAAATGAGGTAAGCTGTAAATATACGAACCGGTTGCACAATTTTTTGACAGGCTCTGTGTGAGGCACAGCACAAAGTGAAAAGAAAACCCCTAAAAGCCATTTGAGGAAGCTTTAATGTATCTGGGCACAAACCCATTTGTGCCAGAATACACCCAGAGCGTTTCAAATTATACTGATTTCTCACCCAATGTTTGCATCTCCCACTCATGAAAATTGAAATTTGGTTCAGATTAAATGACATTGATAAATGTTTGCACTCAATACTGCTCCCTCTACTGGTACAGGGAAGTAATCTCCTCCCTCCAATACAGTCAAAGACACTGTGGCCTTGTTTGCTGCATGAATATTGACAGGATAATCAGTCTACTTTTTTCACAAGTATATAAGTTATGTAGGATTCCTAGCAAATGAATCCATTAGTTACAGTATAGTCTATGAAACAAATTATAGGTAAAAGAGGTAGATGGTTATTTAAAAAACAGACTCCACTGCATTTATCAATATAATTACAAATGACAGCAAATTAAAAAGCACTTTGTACACCAATACAGTAATAGAATATAACTGGATATTTTATATTCAAGCAAATGCAAGTGCTTTTCAATGCTTAAAATAAACAAAGAAAAACTTCTGCAGTGCAAAAACATGAGCTGTGACGTAGTACCAACCATTATAGAACAGCTCTATTTCAAATGGCATTGGCTGCTTCACATATTTTGCAACCTTGCTGATACAGTGAATTATGATGCCTAAATTTCTGCCACATGAGGAGCCCTAACTCTTATCAGTCTAATGGACCATGAAGTCAGAACTCCTCCACCTGCAAAGCTTAAATGTTTTCATAGCTTCATTTCACCTGGCATGAGCCGCAAGCTACCTGCAATCATTTTACATCACATTTTCTCATCGGTTTCTCAATTTCTCTTATTTTCTCCCAGAAGTGGCACACTTTAGCATTAGTCAACACAGAAACTCAAACTAATATTGAGCCAAAACTTCCATCCCAGTGCCACAAAGATGTTCTGCAGCCCCAATACTAAAAAGGGAAAATATTGACTCAACGGGGTAGCAGCACGGGTGCCAAGAGTCTTTGTGATAGTGGAGCATGGGCACCCACACCAGTCTTCCCATAATCCCCATCATTTCCACACTCCACATTCCTAGACAACAGTGTACCCGCAGGGCTGCGCTCAAGCCTCTACAGGGCACATCACACCTAAAGAGATTAGGACAGAGAAACGGAGACCTGGAGAATTCGGAAGGGTGTTCAGCTGGCACTATCAGCGCGGGCATCCTGCACCGTCCCTAAACACTGTGGAGAAGGGGCTGGCCATTTTTTTTTTTTTCAAAGGCCCCGTTTGCTAGACACCAGCATAACCACCAGGGCTACTCAGTGCTCCAACTGCCTGCTCTCGCCTCATCTCTGCTCACACATAGCTTTTCATATGCTTTCATTCTGCAAAATGTGCATTCCTTTCCACGGCACGGTGTATGCCAGAGCGGTGCAAACCTAACAAGTAGAGCCTTCATGCCCTCAAGTCCACATTTACAAGTTTGGAACCTTGCTATCACTTCTACACACTGTAATTATGCAAGCATTACTTGATAAACTGCATTACAAAAAATGTTAGAAAACGCATTGGCCTACCGCACTGGAAGGTACTGAGTGAAAACATTCAGGTGCACTGTTAAGTCTTGTTAGAGTGCAAATGTATTTGGAATTGCATATTGAAACTAACACTATTTTCCTCCTCCTACAGAAAAAGGCAAAAATATAAATGATAACATAAACTTTCTAATAAGTTCATAAACAGACATTTTGTAATAATTCCTTTTGTAATAATTACCATAAACGATTATTTATATATCATGTCGTTGACTAAGGTTTTCAAGATTTAAGATTCAAAAAACCAAAAAATTCAATTAATCCCAGAAGGCAATTGTTTTCAAATATTAAATTCGTGTTAATTCTTAAAATTCGTAAATCATTGGTTTTGGCCCTGACATGTATAATTAAGAGCACTTTCTCATCCCTTCTATAATCATAGTTAACAATGCATTCCCACTATCAACATAAAAATAATAGCCAATTCACTGAAGCCAGCATTCACAGACAATAGAAACAATAAACATAACAGGCAAAATAATAATTAACAAAACATATATATAAATACAGCTTATGAAATTTCAATTTCAAAGCATGAGGGTGTTTTAATGTTAGTTCATTGACAGGACCATGTCTTCGTGGATATGTCATTTGAAGTGTTTGATGTGTAATGAACTATAGTCTACACCCACCTCCTTCTCAAAGGGTCTTATCAAAGGAAGGGGTGTCATTTATTTCTCTATTTAGTCGCAAGTAGCTGTTTTTCTGTATGCTATATGCTATAGTTTTATAGGATTTGCCACATTTGATGTGCCTGTACTTGCAGCACCACGGACAGCACCAATGCATCAATGCAGCAGCAGCAACATCATCATCAAGACGTCACACGATTGGCTGCCCAGCAACAACAACAAACCCACATGACCACAGGAGCGTTAGCTAGCCGATTAGCACCAACCTGAGTCTCCACCGGGGACGGTTCTCTGCACACTGGGCACATACAGAGCAGTAATGCAAGCAGTTAGAGCCCCTGTCAGTATCCAGCTTGTCCTCTCCTTCGCAGCCATTTCTACACCTGGATAAACATGGATAGTTTTCAAACAGTTGCTAGCTAATGTCGAGTAGCTAGCAAGCTAACGATACTAGCATCCCTACATTTAGGGCGCTGATGACAATAAACGGTACGTACCTGAAAACTGACGCCAAGCTACAGTTTTGCGTTAAATTAAATTAATGTAGCACAGAGTTAACACTCACAATGTTTGGTTTTATTAGTGGCAGTTTGACTATTAGCTAAAATAGCATGTGTTTGTTTCAGGGAAGCAGCGAAGCTCATTTCACGCCGACGACCTAAACTCGCGATACTACCGGACGCGCCTTTTCAAAACAAAACACACGGCCACCTAAGTAGTATAATATATATATATATATATATATATTTATAATGTCGCTGCTAAAAATAAATATCTTCGCGAGATGCTGTTTAGAAGACGAGTGTTGTTTTCTTCTTTCTTGTTGCATGTTCAAACCAGTGACTTCCTGTTTGGAATAAAGAGCTGAGATTTGTCTCATCACTCCTGTGCACATGTTTCGTGTTTGCATTTATTGTGTGTATTTACTGTGTTTTGTTGCAGCCACTAGCCAGTATTTCCTAAAAACAAAACAAACTGCATTCATAGAGGCATTTAGTGTAGTCAAATAGATATCACTTCATTTAAACATTATCATACTACAGCTTGCTATACCTGCTGCTAATACACAATTAATTGCAGAAGAACAGCACTAGATTATAACCGATACAAGATATATGCGCCCATTAATGTTTCACAGGTGTCCATATTTTACAGGTTGAAGGGTGACTGTAATAAAGAAATTGCCCTATTGAACTGATAATAATCCCACCCCACCGTAAATGAGTCTGATCCCTCAGTAAATTGAGCCCTTGGTGAGGTGGAGTGGTGTCAGCACCTAGCCAACTCTCAGATGACTCTCTAATCCTCGCTTCCCTCTCACCACCACCCTCACAGTCTAATCAGTCTTGAACACACACACACACACACACACACACACACACATAACACTCACACCCATCTGACACACGCGCACCCAAGCACTCACCCTTTCCTCACACTCGGGCTGAGCCATCTCTTCAGTGTGATGTCACTGCTAATCCACGCTTGGTTATCCGCTGGGCTGCAGTGCTGGCAGAGGGATGTGGGGAGGAGATGGAGTGAATTTGGGGAGGCGGAGGGAGGTGGGTGGGGGGGGGGGGGGGGTAATCAGGCACGTCATAAAGTGTTCTCTCTAAAACCACCACTTTCATTATCCCCCACCACATAGAAAACCAAAGTCTTACTCCCAGCCAAACTGAACAGAATATGCACAAATGCTTGATGGAGTGTTAATATGAACACATATCCCAGCTGATAGAAGAGATAAAACACAGCTGCAAACATATTCACACTATTCGAGGCACACAGGAATCATTAGAGAGTCTGCTGGATTAAGAACATCCTCCAACATCCCTCCACCCCACCCCCCTGCTACATGCATACAGAAAATGCAAGGCCTTTTTATTGACAGCTTGTCCAAAGAGAGGAATTACCCACATGGTTGCAGCCCTCATTCCATATGGCACCAGGCTATTAGCAAACATTAGTTGACTGTAATAGCAGTGGTATTAAATTCATTATCTTTTTAGATTGTATGTGAAGTGCGTGATTTTGTGTATTTGTGTGTGAGTGGTGCTAGAGTGCATAAACACACACACACACACACACGCATGCCAGAGTGTGTGATTAGAGTGCTCTAATGTTCCAGCTCTGGGGATTTGTATGAGATAAGAAAGGGCATTAATGGTGAATTGTGATGGTCCAACAGAGCAAAACCGCTGTTAGAAATATTTGTGTGTTTTCTTTGCTGATTCCTGTTTCCAGTAACAATCTACATCCGGTCTCAGAATATTCCTGCTGTTTTTTTTTTAAAACTCAGTGCATCACAATGAAAACAGGACAGCCATGCATGAAAAAGTAGTGTACGAGACCACGGAGCAAAATTGGATCTATTTGATTTTGTATTTTCCACACTCACCACATATCTGTTTTAATCTTACCTTAAGCAACCTTGAAATTAGGTGTAATCCAGTTAAACCCTTTTGAATCTGCTTTACAGCCACATTACACCCATTCATCACCCCATAAACACTGTCACCATACTGAGCATTTGCAAGTCAAAATTCACACACTGTAGATGTTAAAAGATCAAAAGTTGTTTTACTTTTTGTATTGGTGTCAAGCGATTGTGTAGAAGGCATTAACAAAAGTGGTTGGTTGACTGTTTCTGGATTAAAAAAGCTAAAAAAAAAAAGTAAAATTAGACAAGTAATGTTATTGTGTGAGATTGTTTGTTACAAACCAAGTCAGTACATGGATTGGTTACTTGCTCTATGTTAAGAGCAAAAACCATTGTGAAAGCTGCAAGACACATGACAAGTGTATCAATATTCCAAACATGGGATTAAATGCTAGGCTGGAAGAAGTGAACAAAACAATTTCTACAAAATGTGCATGTCGCGAGGCCTTGAACCAGTGAATAAGTCTTCAGAGAGATTAATTCTCGTCTGTGATCCAGTTCTCATTACAAGAAGCAGGGGACTCAAACACACATAATAACAGGGCTGACTGCTGTTCCTTTGTAACATGTGGCTACCTAAATGATCCTAAATAAGATAGATGACAAGGATAAAGCAAATCATAATCGGCATTTTGCACAATGGAACATAATAGTCTGAAGAGAACAAGGGACAACATACAGAGCTTCTGTTTCCATTGCCTAGAGCAGCACACCTAGTCGAGAGCAATTAAAATGAGAGGATTCAATTTTGTCAAACACCAGGAACCTCAGATAAATCTTGTATCTCATTTTCCAGAGGAGGACACTCCCTCACGCTGGCGCTATCATGTTTGTTATGGTATTTTTAAGAAACAGCTGGCTACTGACAGAATTGGTAAAACAACCGCCTTCTGAAAATGATGGTAATCCCAGTCATTTCAGTGGGAGACGCAGGGGTGAGAGAGACTGTGAATAAAAGATGGTCTCAGACTGAAAATTTAGACAGAGCAGGAGGGGGTGGGGTGGAGGGGGGCAAGACAGAGCGTCTCTGCATGGTTTCCATGTGGGAGCAATCCACTTACTTAAACTGATAAAGATTTAATTAACACAAGACTCTGCAATTACTCCATAATTAAAGTAATTTGTTCCCTTGTTTGGATGAGTAGGCAAGACGCCACATGTAAGAGCAGATGAGAAAAAGAGGGCATCAGGGGCTCACCGAGGTAGACTCTGGCCCACTTTAAAATTTGAATTTAATGCTTGAGTTTCCAAACCTATTTTCCCCTAATATGTTATAATACAATATTTGAATCTGCTTCACTTTAGCCTGTGTTTATTTGCCTTTTATTTGACAACTCATTTGTTATTCATTGAGAAAGTAATAAGCTGGGTAGGCTGAGTACAAAGTATCATCAAGAGCCACATGAAATAGTAAATAGGCCTGATATAATCATAATCCTCTTCAAACTGCACTGCATACAGCTTTGAATTGTGTAATGTTACTGCGACAAAGCTTGCTCAAAGGTAAAGCCGAAAAACAGAAAAAAGTTGGATGGTTTCGTTCGACGTGATCAACTCTCAAGCGAGAGGCCCGTGCAGCGTGTTTGGCCTTGTGCCTGGATAAAGAAAGGTGGACAACTTGGCAAGTTTAAAGCCAAGCATGAGTGCAGTGTGGGTAAAAACAGTCTCCTCAACAAAAAGTGACTAACAACATGAGACAGAAATAGTGAGGAATTAACAGCAGCGTCCAATATGTGTCACGTGCCATGGCAGCCCAATTTGCCCGGAGATAAAATGACGACTGCCAAGTTTACTATATTAAAAACCGGAGAGATAAATGTGCCTTGCTCTTGCTTGTGAGGGGTGTATGTGCTGTTAGACAGTCTTATTTACAGATGATGATCTGCACTTAATTTGCCTCAGCTGCATTTAGAAAAATATTACAGCCTCTAACTTGCCAGCTAAGGTGTCCTGTTTATAGAGTGGCACAAAGTCCGCAGCCACATGTGGAAGACACAAAGTAACACCCAAACTAAGGAAGCTAGAAGACAGACAGATGTTGCATTGTATATAACAGCCTACATACAGTAGCAAGAAAAAGTATGTGAACCTTTTAGAATTTAGTTTTCTGTATTGTCATAAAACGTAATCTGATCTTTATCTAAGTCAAGTGTATTAAGAAAGATGATGTGCCCGATAGAAATTGACCAGTCTACACTTAGGCAAGGCCTAATATTATTGCACCATTAATGTTGGTAACTGTTCCTATGCTTTTGATTTTATGAATGATACATTGCTTAAAGGGGCATGCCACCAATTTTGTAAATAAGGAGTACTCAATGTATAACATAGTCTGTGACTCTTTGTCTTTGAGGGAGCCAGTAGAGTTGTATTACAGGAAATGTATGAGTCATTCTATACATCTTCAACTCCACTGCTTGCTGATCATTTTTATCTGTCTCTGGGGAGTCCTGCAACATCAAAAGTCGTGTCTCTCAGGTTATGTTATCTTGTTATGTCATTGTTGTAAATTAAGGATATGTTTTTATGAACCTGTTTTATTGTATGCTGTTGTTTAGTCATGTCTCTCTTGTAAAAGAGATGTGTATGTATGTATGAAAGTGAAGATGAGTTAAATAAAAATTAAAGGGCTTTCTCAATATTTCACCTATTCCATAAGCAAATGGTTAAGGGAAATATCATAACTGCGCACATTTTTCCTGTATACTCCTGCATAAATAAACAGGATATGCACTTGTGCTGGTCACTCATTCTGTCTGGCAATATTCGTGTGAAATACATTACAAACAGGAACTTTTGCAGTTGGAAAATATGCAACTGTGACTGTGAAAAGTGTTAGAAGTTAATTTGAATCAAAAGGGTGGTGATGGGCGTAACGTGGTTTGTGTCGACCTATTATAAAAAACAGCATCAGTATAGCACATAAAAACTTACTTTCTCATCCAGGAGGCTGGTATCAGAAAAAAAAATTGTATCATTCCACTTTATTTGCATACCCCTGCCCTACTTAAGGCAAGGGAGCCACCGAATGATCTCAAAATTAGCATGCTGTCACCTTCAGTGCCTCTTCTGTCATTCAGAAAAACAGGCAAGTATGCAGACATATGAACCCATCTCACATCTACTGCAGAAATGTTAATTAGGAAGCATGGCATCCCACAGCTCCAATGCTCTCCAAACGCCTAACTGACATGTTATGTATTTAAATCCCTTTCATGTGCAGTTATTATAGAGGAGATGAAGTCACATGCGAATGATGGAAAATGTCATCATCATCGTGCAATATTTTTTGCATGCGCATAAAAGAAAAAAATATATATATATAAAATGCACATAACTGTGCATATTTCTTTTGGATTTAAATCTGAGATCAGTCTATTAACAGTATAATTAATTTGCAAAAAGACGGCCATAAATATGGAATGTAAAATAAAAAAAGAAACTTTAAATATATATCCTACATCGACTTCATATGGTGTTCTAATTGCACATACAGGGGATTTTCAGCCATATATAGGGATGCCAGAGTAGTTAATTTAATTTCTCAAGTTTCAGATGCATTTGTGATTTATTTGTACTTTGATGTTTGTTGTGACAAATACTAAACTTACATCTCTTTGCTCTTGGTTTTGGCTATTTGATGGCTCAGTGGTTTGGTGGGCACAGTGCCAGAATCTTCATTGCTGAGGAAATAGTGCCCTCCTGTGGCTCCAGCCGTGCAGTGAACACAGGGGGAATATTATTCATGCAGTCCATTTTTTTATTTTTAATACTGCGATGAGGCCGTTAAGATATAACCTGGAATGTGAATGATATAAACTTAAGGAAAATACTTTTTCTTATCTTAACAAATATTGTGTTTGATGGAGCTGTCAATGTTCAGAGTAATTTTGGCAACCAAGATAGAAGAGCAATGCTTATACAGAGGAATGATGAAACACATATGTAACTGTGATTCAACATTACTACTATACAGTCGAGACAGCTGGTGTTCAAAAAGAGCAGATATTAAAAAGGAACAAATCCACATAAACTGCACATATTGCTTTAAACCAGTCGATTGTTTTTGTCTCAGCATCTCCGAACACTTCCTGCAAGTATAACAATTTAACTTAATTGCCAAGCTGAAATTCAGACACAACCCCACTCCAAGTTATTTTAAAACATTTTATTCTTTGCAAAGGAGGCATTGGGAGCATCAGTGCATTCTATGGCTTGTGTACAGAATTCCTGCAGGAGACAAAAATCTGAGGAACAAGCCCTTGGGTGAACTGATGGCCCCACCCATGTTTACCAAGGAGGAATGTTTGAGGCAGCTACTCTGCAGCTGTTAACAGAACACAGTCTTAAGCAAGGGGGCACAGTGTTTGAGCTGAAAGTGTTAGAAAAAAATGCTACTGTACAGTATGTCGCTTAGCGCACGACCCTGCAGGGAAGTTACGTAAAATCGGAAGAAATCATGAGAATCAGAAATGCTGTGGTATGACCAGAAGTACAATGCTGCAGATACATTTTAAAAATGCCAAGTATGTTTTTTGTTTTTTATTTTTTTCGGACCAAAAAAGTCAGTTCACTGCTGTCAGATATCTTTTGTTAAATCTAGGAGGCTTTAATCAAGTGGCTTTTGCCCCTTAGCAAAAGTCATAATGCAATCTGGGGGAAAGTTTTAATGCCGTAATAGTAATATAACTGTCAACAATTCCTATTTTTAATAATGCATTCGACTACCTTCTACTATGGGCATAGTCTGTTCGGCTAACATCACAAAAGAATGCACAGATTTGTCCCAGATTCTTTAGTTTCAATTCATCTGCTACTTTGTTTTGGCCAACTTGACTCATCCACACACAATAGAACTTAACCAAATTTGGCACTATGTGTCATAATATCATTATTCCCATACAACTGGTGCGTGCTACAGCCCTGACTGTAATCCGGAGCTGTCAACATTCCACCATAGCAGCAGTTTGCGTTTAGGATTGTTTAAAGAAACACTTTGGCTTGGAGAGAGTGGCCGAGAGAAAACAGCTCCTCCTTATATTTGGTATAATCTCTGGATGCTGCTGAGACTGTGCCCAGGTTTGACAGTGTAGAAATCATTGGATCAGACCCAGCATGGAATAAAGCTAACAGCAGTGCAGACAAAATACAGTACGTGTGGGAAAGAGACATAGCAAGCTAGCAAGGTTACTCTGATGCATATAGTCATACAGTTTAAATGCTCTCTTTCACTGCAAACAGGCATCACCTATACCTTTAAACAGCAGAGCCACTGACAAAGCGAGTTGTATCTCTGAGAGCGTTTTTACGTGGTGGACGAGATCATACAAAGGGGAATGGGGTGAATGATGCAGGGCGATTCAAACAAAAGCCCAAGGGCACCCACACAGTCCAACCCACACATGCACACATTCACAACTGTGCACGCATGCGCACGTGCACACAAACACACAAACATGCTCACACACATTATTTATGCAGGAGAAAAATATATTAACATTTGCATTACAAAACAGCACAAGGGCCTCAGTGTAGTAAAATACCTCTTCTGTCAGATAAAAAGAAGAATCCTCGTGGGTTGTCATTTATTTATGACCTGTGTGTAAGACTATCTCTCCCTTTACCTTCATCAAAATATCTTCTCTCATTTATGAAAAATATACCCACAGTTTAATGGATTTGAGGCACTAGATTATATGTCTGTACACAAAAAGCATCTTCTAACCTCCATCCCAAGTTTGCTCAGTAAATGGAAGTTACCTCCAGCTACATGATCTAGATGACATTAGGAGTTGATGGCTGAGAGGCCAATAGGGGGCACCTAACTAGTACACCCCAACAACCCAAGTTATCCTGGCTTTTCTTCCAGCCAACAGTCCAGCTGTCTGGCTCTGTAAAAACTGTCTCAAACTCACCGGGAAGTAGCCTATAAATGCTTCTTCCTTTATCTTTTCCAACTGAACAAACTACACTTGCTCACTTATCTGGTTGAGACTGATTCATGAGTAAAAATTAATAATTATTTCTGCAACCTTATTCTTAAGGCCCTCTGATGGAAAACCAGCAGGCATTGTAGTTTAAACAGCCCGATGTTGGAGCCTTGTTTAGAGCAGTTGGCTGGCAGGACAGCTGAAACAGTATTTCATTCTGAAGGAGCCAGGCATCTGTGGTCCAGTGTGCTCCACGTCTCTATATCCCACAGTGGCCATTCAAACAGCCACAAGAGGCCCTGAACATCTGTAATGGCTCTCTGTTGTGCAGAATCCACAGTACATGACCAGAACTTGAGAAGACTTGCTCCTTTCCACAGCTGGCTTACACGAACAAAACAAAGCATAAAATTATCTGAACAGTTTCACAGCATGTTGGCATTCCTGTCTAATCTTCTTTGCCAGAGCAGGACCCTTCAGCTCAGTCCACTGGGCCCTGGAAGATTAGCTTGGAGCAGCCTTGAGTGAGGCTGAGCTGGGTGGCACAGAAGGGGCAGGCAGCGTGAAATGCATGGGTGCCATGTGGTAGAGGGATCTCCGCCCAGTACTTGACTGACTTCTCAGAGCACACGTGTCCACATGGCACAAAGGCATGTGTAGGTGCACCTGTGTCCACGTAGAAGGCTGGTTCACAGCCCAGCCACAGTGGTACGTAGGGCCCCACCACCCGGCACATGGGACACTCTCGCTGAGTGTTAGGTTCCTGTTCTGAGCGGTGGCCCCAGTTGTGGTAACCGTGCACGTGACCGCAGGCCAAGTAGACCCAAGGCTGCTTGTCCTCTAGAGAGGACAGAGCACGGCTGCGTTGCATGCTAGGGAAGGCGAGGGTGTTAAGACCTACAGGGCACTGGGGCCGCGCTGCATTGATCTCCTGCCTGAGAGCCTCCAGGTGCTTTTGGGTGGGAGTGTGAAAGAGGCCTTCTGCTGTACGCCACAGCAAAGTGGCTCCACACAGATCCACCAGGGAACCGTCCTGCAGTATATTACTCTCAATCTCCACCTATAGAGGGAGATGTAGAAGACACATATTTAGTTTGACCTTCACATGAAAATGAAAGATAGCTGCATCACTGTGACACTGTATGAAACTACTGACCAGTTTGCCCGGGGTTTGAGCTGAGCGGGTCTCTCTCAGTGTGTAAACATCTCCACAAACGGATATCTCTCTCCATACGCCTGGCTTGGACTCTTCTGTGAACCCGCCCTTGGGGTGCATTACGAGCACACCATTGGTTGTTAGGCCATCCATGTGACCATCTGGGTTTTTCCATTTCGCTGCTTTTTCCTATAGGCAAAATAGAGCGTTGATGATGATGCAAACAGAAATTCCACTTTCTTTGCCCCGCACTACCAGTAAAATAAATTAATATAATAAATAAATACATTTTTAAAAATGACATATTTTAAAGGCTTCACCAACTTCACACAAAACCTTATGAACTAACAGCAGGATAAACTTTGACAATGTATATCTACAGTACACAACTAGTAATTACCCCCAGGAAGATGTTTTTCGAGGAGTCAAACCCAGCAGCATAAATTCGAGCAGTGTAGGGGGGGTTCCGTTCACAGACAACTCGGCAGGCAAAACGGGAGATGGTACTCTGTGTGATGGGAGTCTCCTCTCCCTCCTGGCCTCCTGCTATTGTGTCAGTCACCACAAAATCTATTGGAGTCTCTGTGGAACGCCCAATCTATAAAACAACACAGTACATGAATCAATATTGTGTTATATTGTTTTATGGTTTCTTGCTATTGTGGTTGTTGTCAGTGCACTGGCATGTGAAGGGGTTTCTTTTAAATTCCCTGCAGACATTTGAACTCTGAGCTGAGCTTCCTGGTAGTTCAACCTTTTGCCAGCTTGTGGCAGTCTGACATTTGAATGATAATGCAAAAGATCATGTTCCTAAGTGTCTGTATCGGGTAAAAAAATGCTGAGATAAGGTACATTTAGAGCAGCATGTTGTATAGTAATTCTGAAGACAATCCATGTTCATATTGTTATCTAAAAGAATATTTCAGGTTTATTTTCTAGCAGACCACACTGAAACTGTCCAAACAGTTCTCGAGCTGAACAAACAAGCTAAAAATAAGCATTTTCCCCTCATTTCCTCATTTTTGTTAATCTCTGCCCTACAGTCCCATTGTTGAATGTTTTCTCCTCCTCTGCGGTGTCCTTGTTTTTATTTATTCAGAAGACACAGACAATGAAAGGCTGAATTTGAAGCACGTGTCTACAGTGACAACTTCCCTCTGGTCACCATCTCTTTGCTGTATATTCAGATAAATGCTACAGACAGAACATTTGACAAGGCACATGTAGTCCCTTGTAGGGGATGGGCTGGTTTCATAACATTTCTAAAATGTTATGATGATGTTATAAAATAGACTATAAAAAGTAAGCCTAACAATCCAAGCACACCCTATAAAAAATGCAACAGTTTGATAATGAATGTGATCCCTGCATACAACCCCAGGTAATATTAAATAATCCAACAGGTTATTGTTAAACAGCATCATTCATACAGCACAGTAACATTTAAGAGTATCATTTAATGGTTTACCTGAAACATGTCTGTGTCTTTGTCATGGCTGTACTCCACCACTACAGTCTGGTTCCTGGACAGTGTGTATGAGATGCTGTGTTGGCCTTTACAGTTCACAGCCTGAAACAGAACAAACGGAAAAACCATAAGCCACATGTTTGAATACCGTAATAACAAGAAATGCTTGATTGTTCTTAGTTATTGTGAAGTGAGGAGAATCCGTTTAATGTTTTGGTTTGTGGCTTTAACACCAGATGTGAGACTGCCATCATGATGTAGTCATCGCATCACTGCTTAAATCAAAGATGGGGGGGGTCTAACCCCAACTATTAAACTGCATGGAACTAACGTGCTGGTTAGAAGACAGTATTTTCTTCTTCTCAAGTTTACCCAGTTATTTACATTTAAATATCCCTTTCAGGTAGAGAGTGAAGCATGAATTGTGTACTGGGTTTATTTTTATATAATGTTACCCTAAAGTAAAGATCTGTGGTGGGAATTCCTACAAGAGAGAAGAGTGTGTAAAGTCACACTCCCATGACAATGATCATAAACTGCCCACTGGGCTTAGTTAACACAAGCCTGCCAACCAGCTGAACTGCCTCAGTTGCTGTAGTGGTAAGGGAGAGTTAAAGTCACTCATGCCCACCTCCCATCAACACTTTCCCACATGCCACTCTCATCCCACTCTAATGTGTGAATTCCTTTTCCCAAACACCCCCTCCTCTTTGTCATGTGCAGGACGGAAAAAGGGAGAGGAAAAAGTGGGTCATCAGCACTGCCACACACTGCTGTAACATCAGAGACAGATGGGGACAAATGTCATCCTCACATGCAGTCTTGTCTCAACTGTGCTGCTACAAACAAATGGTGCTGCACCTGTTCAACAGCTAAAAGTTCATACACACTTCAAACTGTAAGATATATTTTTATCTACACAAAGCCACGCCTACAAACTGTCACACACTTCCTCCCTGAGAGAGGGAAAATAAAAACACAGCCATGGACACCAGAGTGTGCACATACACGTGAGCTTCAGACACAAAGCATTCTCAGTTCATTTCTATGAGACTGTTATACTGTGATGGAGCAAGAGGAGGTTGGGGAACTGCTGTAGAAAACTATTTATAAAACTATATATAAAGGGGCTGAGTCCATTCTTGTCTTTATTTAAAAAAAAGCTCTCCTCAAATGTAACTCACCACCATACTTGTCTCTTAAGGAATGGCTATTTTTGAATGTGTCTACAGCAGGGAGTGGAGGGTCAGGCTACGCTGCAACAACTTCCTCCTCAGTTCACCCTTCTAATCCCAAGCCTGGTAACAGGGTGGCAGAGAGGAACAGAGATAAAAGGGGAAGAAGGACACAGACAGCAGTTCCCATCTGAGAAACAGCCTGTGACACATTTTGCTCACTTGACCTATGCATTAAAAACAGCTAAGTCTAATGAAACATGGTTTCTGAGAAAGGAGGATAAGGAACATTTTGCAATATTTTACAGATCACTGTATCAGCACAGCACAACACCAGCTGAAAAGTGTTTGGAATGACGCACGATCGCTGCAATGAAAAAGCCTCAGTTGCAGAAAAACCTCTAAATACATATCAGGAGTCAAGTTCCACAAGGTTAGAGTAACTTGAACCAGGGAGCTAAACTTCCAACAAATGTCTGGAATACAGGCCTCCAGTAGGTGCAGAGGTAAGCAGGTCTTATGGCTTGTTTACCTGTTTGGCTTGGGAACCAAATGCAGGAATGAGGCAGACATGTCATACTGGATGGGGCAGTTTCTGGCTAACATTCGGGTGCAAAGAAAAGCTATGAGACCAGGCTAAAAAGTTATGTCATAATAAATGTCAACATTTAAGACTGCCAACAATAATGTAAAAAGATTTACTCCACACTACACGTGCTACTAAAATCCCTAACTTTTAGCTCCTCCTACCTTTATTTGGTTGAGTCCAAACAACTTAAATATTTTAGACAAAATTACACAGCACTCACTCTATCAGTTATTCATTTGTATATCAAAAGACAAGCAGACAAATGTTGATTCTCAAGAAACTGTTCATTAAATAACCCATTCATCCTCTTATCTGTTCTGTACCTTGTTGCCCTGTGCTGTGTTAAGGATGTGCACAGTGCTTGGCTTAACACCATTGGCTTTGGTCCTCTTGTATAGCGCAAATCTGCTTTTCCGTCTACCCCGATCTCCATTCGGCAGAGAGCCATTGTACCTGTCACATAGGGGGGGTGGGGTGGAGGGAAAGGACAGCAGATTCAGTTATTTATTTGTTTCTTTAAATAACAACACAAACAGATTTTGTAACTCCACAGAGGTGTCTTAAGAGATTTACAGGCAAAATTGTTGCAGTCATGACAAACAGAAAATTAGAAACATTCATGTGTTTCAAAAAGCAGCTTTGCTATGCATTACATCACTGGCAATCTAATGTACCCTATTAGCAATCTAAGCGTTACCTTGGATAATGTCTGCTATTACATAATGCACTCTGGTGCTTATGATTTCAGTGAGCTAGCTCTGTGTAAACTGCAGCTGTTCTTTTGCACTGTGACTCAGGCAGTAGCAGATTTTAAGATGCACGTCAGGTTTGCTATCACTTTGGGAACACGCAGTCTGGGTTGAGAACTGGCTCACATGACTAAAAACACATTCTCTCATGGTCAAATTTTATACACTGATACAAATAGCTCTAAGACCTCAATTTCAAAGCCTCAGTGCTTCCAGAAAAGAATCTAAGAGGCTTCTCTGTTTTCTCTTTTCGACACCAGATTTGAGTTTTGCCCTTCAGTCTGCTGCAAGGCACATAGCCTAGGCTGCTCCTTATGAATGAAGAAGCCCCTTCCGGTACGACTGGTCCTCTCCCCATCTACCAGCTGGTTCCTACAGCTGGGACACCCCATGCTCTAGTTCCATCCAACATACAGACCTTCTGTCACACACTCATATGTAACCAAAGTGTGCTGAACAAACACTTTGCATGACGAAAATATGTCCATTTAAAGCCTCATGTTTGCATGGCAGGGCATACTGTGTGAGAATGAACTCTGCCAACCAACGTAACCTGACATTTTCTACTCTTTGTTGTGTCCTAAACGCAACAGCAACAACAAGAGCGTGCCTCCCACCCAAGCAAGTCCACCTGTCCCATGTCTCCACACGGCTGGCCAGGCATAGAAACACATGGTCCAAGTCAGCACAGTGCACAAAGCTGGCCTGTAGGACAAGCCACCCACAGAGAACTAGGCTAGGCACTGAACGATACTGTGGACAAAACTATGACAAAATAATAGTGGATACGGATTGTTTGCGTTTTAAAGTGCTTACAATCGCCAACACTCTACAGCTTTTTTCCTCCGAGATTAAATATTTTCTAGCATGTTCAAAATAATAAAATATATAAATATATAATATTAAATTTGCTCCAATGACGTTTATTAACCACCGACTATAAACACATTGACCCCATGTAGTCTTAGCCTAACATCCTAACTGAAATATCAATAATCTCTGTTTAATAAACACAGGTTTAAATTTAAAAGTGTGCCGATGCAAATTCCATTAATACTGTCCTAGAAACTCAACATCTAAATAAAGAGCAGTCAGGCCTACATTCTGTTAGGATTTCTATTTTATTGAAGAGGCCTGTGTGCTGGATACCTGTGCCTGGATTTCTCACACACAGCACACAATCAGATGATATGCAGCTTAGCATTTTTGCCATGATGTATTCTAACTGCAGAATATAATCCTGGCTCTGTGAGAAATGCCACACATGCCTTCTATTATTCATCATTACATTGAAAAACAATATTCTGTCATCCAGGAACCACTACCGTCACATTAGCTAGGACAGGCTCTTTAAAGCTATGCTCCAACTAATTGTGATCATTTCCCTTTTGACCTGTGCCAGACAGACGGAGACAGGCGGATTTATCTTGCAAGACTTAGGAGCAGGGATTAGAAGACTGGCGTATCACCTATCCTCCAGGGTTGTGCTAAGGAGCCAACAGCACCTCCTACCTCTTATGCTAACATGAAAAGCTAATGTTTGCAGATATGCTGAGTTGTTATAACACTCATTACCATGACAGAGAAGCAAGGTGGCTTTAAAAGGTCACAGAAGATGGTAGAGGGGTCAGGTGATACTAAAAAGTAAGACTACAGGCTGTTAGTGCTTAAAATAGGTCAATCTAAAGTGTATAAATATTTCAAAATACATAATCACTACATGGGAGGCAGCCAGATGGCATAGTTAATGAGGAAAGCATTAGTCAGCTGACTCTGACTTATGTTGCCATGACCTCAAATATCCATCTGAGTGATATGATCTTGCACAACACACTGACACCACACCAGCCCCACCTACAACATGACCCTGATGCAGAGTTCAGGAAAACAAAACCCTTCTCCCTAGATGAACAAAAGAGACAGGACATGCCAACAATTAGTTCCAGCTCGTACCAAAGATGTCTAAAAGCTGATCTATGTACTTCCTTTACCAAGCGATTCTTCAGGAAGAAATGTACAAAGTTCAATCAATAGGCCCAGTCTCCGAGCCACAATGGACAGAGGAAGCTGAGGAGAGGCAAAGGCTGAGTCCTGATCAATCCATCCTTTCATTTCCAGGATACCCACACAGCTGCCCCGCCCTTCACCGACCGCAACCAAGCCAATCCACCCAGGCAGAGATGGGGGGCAACCATGCAAGTAATAAGAGCCACCACGATCAGGACAACAAACCAGTGAGGGAACTGCTGCTCAAACAAGCTTTGTTCCACGCTGTCAGCTATCTTGTCTACCATCAGTTTTATCAATGGGATGTGATGTCATGTCAGTGATTATATACCCGTCACATCTGATTCAAATATGTGTCTTCATGTCTGGAGAGAGAACAAAAGCATTAGCTTCAAACATGCCACATGCTCAGCCTGGGGTAATAAGCAGTCAGCACTTTTTGTCCCTTATAATAAGCAGTGTGATGTGTGTAGGTGGAGGGCAAGGGACAGAACCACACTGAACCACGTTTTGTGTTTAACCTCTATAAGCTTCGCATTTCAAGTTCCTATAACAAACACTATACACGTGTAATTCCCACAGCACAGTCACCTAGACACGTGCATTTTAAGATTCAATAACTTTTTAAGGAGATCCAATCCTGGCCAAATTCTAATCACTAATAACACAGCAGGTTCAACATCTGGTGCAGCTGCTGCCCTTGATAGTTTACCAGCATAAACATGGTTGTTTAGAAGGATAAATGGCCACAGTCTGTCCTGCACAATTCCAGAAAAATAAAAGTTTAAATTAAAACTGGTCAAACATTAAAAAAAAAAGTAGTATTTCCATAATTGACAGGGTGATTTATGTTTACTAATGCCACTACAGCTGGGTTAACTTTATTACGTCAACAGATTAAGAGCCCATACAATAGTTTCAGTATGAATGCCAACTACTGAAACTTTACTGAGAATACGAAACATGTTCTAAAAAAAAACAAAAAGCCTTTCAAAAAGCTTTTTAGCTTTCTAAAAACCAAAGTATTCACATGTTAAATGTGATCTAAATACCAATCAAATCATTGTTAAAAAGCATCAATTTTAACAAACTATTCTAAAAATGACAAAGGTTGAATCAAGATTTTATTTTTCAAGAAGTCTGTACTAAAACAAAGTGCCCCATACGAACACTCAAACAGGTTTTACTTGTTGTAATCAGCCCTCGTATCTTTAGTGGCCTTAAAGAGATATCTTCAAAATATGCTTTTTATGTAACAGGGAAATCCACGGTCCTCCCTTTGAGCAAATATGTATTAAAAGTTACTTTAAGTTAGTTTAAGGCTTCAAACTTACAAATAGTTCCCATTAAGTTGATATGGTACAGGGCTGCAGCCTTCTAGTACATAATTATTGTTTTTACCATCCTTTCTTTGCAACTTGACAAGCAAGCACTTCCCATGGAAACACTTAAAAAGGGGAAACTTATACCAAAAGACTAGCCGCCAAGTGAACGATCCACTTGATTTGATTAACTCAGACTGCTGAAGCTTCATATTAATTTCAGATACACATTGTAATAGATTTTTGCACAGAACAAGGACTGTGGATTTTGGCCCCCATCACTTCCAAGGTACCAGCCTTAGGAAAGGAAAGGATTAATGGTTCAGGTTTCTGTTTTCCCCTGAGCACCTGACATGAAATCATTTGAACCTGATCATGTAACCAGACAAAATAGTAAAAAAAAAAAAAAAGTTTCTCATGGTTTAAGATAGATGTGTGACCTCTAAACAAACCACTGCAACAGAAATCTGTAAATCACATCTGGCCTCCTGGAGATAATGCATAATAATACGAGGCCTGGTGGTGCATGTGCTCATGACTACTGAAGCTGTGTGTTATGCAGATTTAAAGTTGTGAGGTTTGAGCTACAGTCAGTATTGTAAAAAGGAAGAAACCCTGCGGCTGGGGGAGGGGACCATCACCACTTCCGAATTCCTTAACCCCATGAATCCAACTTTCAGGATGGAAGGAGCGTCCTGGTCAGAGTAGCTGAGTGTGAGGTTATTTCACCACAGTCACTAAAACTGGCCTGATCATTTCTATTTCCCGGACATCGGTGGGTTTAAATGCAACTACCCCCCTTTTCTATATGATTATCCTCTGTTATAAGAGAAACAGACATCGACAGTAACCCTGCAAAGCGAAGCTGGAGCCCCAGTTAACGTTTCACATTTCTGATTGCGCACATGTCCGATTCGTGGAGTAACGTGAGCGGGTGGATTTCTCTGCTGCCGTTTTATTGAATAGCTTATAGGTTGGGCTGGGTAATAATAAAATAAAATAGGTAAATAAATAAAGCGCCTTACGCAAAAACATATTACTGGAATGAGTCAAGCTTTAATGTCCAAACTTTGTCACGTAGCTAATGGAGCTACGTGAATGTCCTGTTGAGAAACTTCCTCATGATCCTCCTCAAATGACTCGCTTTGGCGTTTTACTTAACGAGCCTCTACAAAGTGAAATTATGTCAAAATGCATGTGATTGTGGCTAACTCACCCCAGCACCACCAGCTCCCCGTACTTCACCGGGTCTTTGGACGGGGCGCAGTGCTCCTCCTGGCTCGACGAGAACATGAGGCTTCTGGGCTCCGCCGGGCTGTACGGTTAAAAACAGCGGCTCAAAAATCACCAGGAATTCCCTTCAAAAGACGCCACACGCTCTCATTTCAGGTCGCACATCCTGCCACACGTGTCTCAGTACCCCTACAAATCCAGTTTTCTATAAGTACGCGGGTTTCAAACTTCTTTTCCGTGACATAACAAAGTGTAAGTTAGTTGGCGGCTCAATCCGCTCTGGTGCAGATACAAAAACAGCGAGCAGCAGGGCCGGGACGTACCACTCTCTGTTCTCGACTTTGTGTAGGGGGGGCTCCGTGCTAACTCTCTGCTTCAATATGTGCGTCTGACTCACCTGTGTCGTATGCACTTATTTAAAGTTATATAATGTGTCACCTGAAACTACATCGAGTTGGATTCGATCTTGCGTGAACAACATTATCGACCCAAAGGTGTAACCGATTTGTTGTCCACCCTCGCACGGACCATGGGTTGCGCCGTCTGTTATGTAAACAAAGACTCGAAGCTGGGGATTCTTAAAGGGGCCGTGCCTTTTCTGATGTGTTTACAAACTTTCCAGTTTCCGGTGTCTAACGAGAATAAGGCTTTGCACACTTAGGTGATATCATCCGTGTGCAAACATTTCAGTCCTCGCTTCCGTTTCAGTAAAGTGTCTGAACAATCACACGATATTATTAACCGCAATCCTCTATATGCAGCTGAAGTGATAGTGGGAAGCACAAAATAATTGTTATCACACGTTTCCAGAGATAATATTCAGAGATGATTTTGTTGATGAAAGCCACATCCTTTCAGTGGCTTTATTTGATCATGTCTTTATTACAGTTGGATAATACATGTGATCTATTATGTTATCTAACAACATCACAATTTATCTGCATGCCTGGGAGTTTTATTCCCACATTACCCCTGCTCCTGTTTCTTATCCCATGCTCTTGTCAAGATTTATTGTTTTCATCTTTGCTTGTTAGATCTGTAACTTCTAATTAATCACATGGTTTCATAATACTGTGTGATCCAAATAAGTCTAATAATAATTTTATCGCTAAGTATTCTTTTTTTTTTTAATGATACAGTAAATGTACCATTTGAGAAACTGCTCACAGATTTTCACAACACTTGACGTGAGCATGTCAAGAACTTTCAGTTTTCAGTGTCACCCCTTTCTATATCCCACGTTCAGTTGTTCTCACGCTTTTCAGGTGAATGTGCCATTTCTCTAGCAGCCTCATAAACACTTTACTACCTCTGTCGTGTTTTCACAAGAATGAGTACGACTGGAAGGCCCTCACTGTTCCTACTCCCTCTGTAGTTATGGCCTTTTGTTTGAACTGGTGTTCAGTTTCAAACTGCAATAACACTTGACACAAAAACAAAAGGTAGTGGAGGTCACTGGGGCACATAAGGTTACTTACTAGGTTCCCCACGCCCATTTACTGCAATTCTCAAGTAGAGTGACATACAGCATTGATATGTTTTTCCATTTGTAAGCAATACGTCTCAGATTAATCTACAGCATTAGTTAGTTCCTTTCATAGCGGCACAAACTTGTACTTGTCCATTAATAGTACAGAGGCATGAACTCCAGCTTCTTCAGCAGTTGTGCACAAGGATCAAGCTGCAAGCTCCTTTAACTACAAGCCTAGGGGCTGGCCTTAAAGCTGTCGGTATAATGAATGTTTACTGCTTTTTTGTGTCACTGTCTCCTTTCTACTTTGCTTTCATCCACTAGGCATTGTCTGTGTAAAATAGTACTACAGCCTTTTCTGTGTCTCTCACCCTCCCCAATGCACACATGCATACACACAGTCGAGTTGAAAGAGGGGTGGGGATCAAAGGCTCTCTAGCACATACCACACTGATGGAGAGCAGATGCAGGGAGTGGGCTGCTTTGCTGAAGTTGCGCTGGTGTGGTGTGAGTGCAGATCTATGTTTAGGAGGAGGAGTCAAATGTTTCCAGGCAAGAAGCGTGCAGAGGTTTACTGCCACAAACCCAATTGTGCAATCGAGATAACCGTGTGAACAATGGCATAGGAGAAAAAAAGCACCCATCAACTTCCTCACTGCTCTTTGGCAGACTTAACACGTCAGACTTTCTAAGGAAGTCATGAGATTGTTCGTACGTGTATGATTGAGTGCTGCCTCATGCAGATTTATCTCAGGTTTCCTCCACACATCCTGTAAATCATTCATCAGTCATTTACTCAGAAAGAATGACATGCCAGCTTTTTCAGGAAAGTACACACTTTATAAGGCAAGGAGAACACAAACTGCACATGATCTGAAATCCACATGACAAATAGTTTGAAGATGCAGCGCCATTTGTTTACATGATGGTAAAGTCAGATCTCCAATCAGCTGACTGTAGCGTGATACTGTGGTAGAATGTGAGAAATGTGCTGATCCCATTTTGCTAGCGCCCCTGGACTGACCCCCCTGCCAGCACAACAGTTCTGTTGTTTCGAAGGCCTCTTAACATGCAAAAGCACTTTCTGTGCAGTTAACCCAAAGTAAAGCCAGGTCCGCTCACACAGAACCTGAATATATCTTTTCAAAATGACACTCATATCTGTGAATACTTGCCCTGACTGTGGGGGCATATTTTATCATATATTCCACCCAGAGTGTCATGTAACAGCAATCATGTGCTTTCATTACAACAAAGTCAAGAGTTGTCACTTGTAAGTTATTTAAGCTAATGTTTTTAAAAACTTACAAAGGACCTGGGAAAGTCTCCTGTTGTGAGTGATTATACAGCATGTTGTGATCACAGGCAGCTTGACACACTCCAAATGTTCTATAATAGAGGTTGTGTGTGAGGCTATTGGCATACAACACACCTGAAAATGTAGTACTACAGGTATTTGGAAGATTAATATTTTACCTCACAAATTAGAAAAATAAAAGAATTTAATGTTCTTTCAAAGTTGAAATTTCAAATGAGGATGTGCGCTGCCCCATTGTGGTAAACACAAGGATTTGCAGTAGAGGAAAAGTAAATGACAGGACACAAAGCAGATTTATCAAGCATCCCTTTTATTAACATCACCTGTTACAAAAAGAACAAAATCTTCAGTGTTAATGAACTTAGCAACAATATAGCGAGTGTTGATTACAGATGATATAGGACGCTTATTCCTAGTAGTTGCAGTAGGATTAAAAGTCTCTACACTGTTGACCTCGCCTCAATGCACAGCCAGGGTCACAGACTCCTTTCTTTCTGGAGCTGCAGTGCAAACTTGACTACAGTATGTCCATTCATCTCCATAGTTAGTCACGTAGTGACCCTTCTGATACTCTGAGACCCCTTCTGATCTCCCTTCTCACACCCAATACTAAGCCACGGTATACATGGAGCTATGAATTCATGTGATGCACAGTTTGTGATAGTTTTCTGGTCAGGAGGCGAACAAATCAACAACATAGTGTATTTCAGCAGGACGTAACTCGTACATTTAAACAATACATATCTTTAAGTTATGAAAAAAAAAGGCTGAAAACCCCAAGTTTCTTTAGTCAAGTCGGAAATTTGTATCACTGCCCTCTTGAGACAAATAAAAACTACTGAAGTATTCAAAGAGGATATCAATGAAAAATACAGGTGTTTTAAACAGAGGAATGGTTGCCACACAGTTTTGATTAAACTGGATGTAATCTTTAAGTTTAGAATAAAAAATAACTGGTGATGCTGCTGAAGGTGAGGAATGTGGTGGGAGTGGAGCAGTATGTATTTTGGTACAGTGACTGGAGTGTTTGGAATTAACAGTAACCTCTGCCTACTCCCTTGTGTCCTATTGAGAGACAGGGAGTGGTTTGCCAGTGCCTCTGCCACAGTTAGTTAGAGGCTGCTTACAGCACAGGTGATGTGAGGGAGGTAAAGAGGAAGGAGGTGGCTGGGTGTGACAGTATGGTGTAATGGTGGTAGGGATGACACCAAAGGTCAAATGTAGTCTCTGTAGTGCAGCCGGGGTGGCTGCGTGGGAGTCCATCTACCTCTCACTATACCCTGGGCAGATCTTTGTCAGCCTCCTGGAGAAAATAACAAAGGTGCCATTTCCAGAGTTTACACACAAAGCACTTTGGTTCTATGTGATAGTACTTGGTGGCAAGAACAGCACTCCAGCCTTACCGCTTCCTGTGCCTTGGTGAGTTGCCGGCTGACGGCTTGTAGCAGCTGCTGCAGTTCTCTAACAGTTTGGTTCAGTCCTGCCGTAACTTTCTCCTTCCTGTCAATCTCCTCCTGTCTCAGACAAAATGTCTGGTTCAGAGCTCAGCGTAAGCACCTAATTACCATGCATGCAAAGCTGTACATTACAAATGTGACAACACCCATATTGCTCCAGACGCTTACCCTCTGTGACGATAGGCTGCTATTTTCTATCAGGTCATCAGTGTTGGTGACTTTTGAGAGCTCCCCCTGGATCAGATCAAGGGACTGTTGGGCCTGTTGAAGGAGCAATTACAATTGTTAACAGTGTGGCCTGAAGTTGGACTTGTGTCAACAGTAATAAAATGTAAAAAATCACACTTACTTTGTACAAGTCACCAGCCACGTTTTGCCTCTCGTTCTCTTCTGCCTCCAGCTTGGACAAAGTCTCAGTGAGCTGAGTTTTCAGCTGAAATCAGAACAAGCATTCAGCACATGCTCTACATCATATGACAGCTTTCCAAGGACACATTCCTGCTGATAATTCACTGGCATTATTTGGAAGTTATGCATGTCATGTTGCAAAAGGACATTTGTTCAAAGTCTCCTTCCAACATTGCTTACATTAAATTCCTTCAGAGAATCAGCAGTTTTTGCTTGTCCTACTATGGTCATGATCAAATTGAAAAGGGTGTTTTGTAGGGTGCAAATGGCTGCACATATTTAGAGGCTTATCCAACAAACTGACACTGATACTTCTGAAAACATGGTTTAACAACTGTGGCATCTCTGCTGCAGTCATTTTTCCATAAACAATATAATTTAGTCACCCAGTCAGTTGCAGCAAAAGCTTGACAACTATGAGGTTGCCTGGGTGAAGTTACTGTAATTAAGCAGGAGGCCATGTTTTTGATGGTGCTGTCTGAACTAGTGGCTAAAATGTGCATGAAAGAAGTTTTCTCCAGTGACTTTATGGCAAGACAGAGACAATGAGAAAAAACAAACAAGGTTTGGATGAGGCTTAAGAGAGACTCTAGGTGTAGATAGGTATAGGTAGGTAGCTAGGTAGGCTTCTACAGAAGGAGTGCATGTTGACTATTAAGCCATTTGTTAGATGCCAGAAAACGACGAAGTGGAGTGCCAGTGCTGAGAGAGAATCATTAGTTCTGTAAGTACCCGTGAGTGTGAAGCAAGTCATCATTCACAACATCGGATTTTTGCTAGTAACCAGCCAAATGATTGGTTGATTAATTGGGCTGATGTTTGACATCTCAAATTAATTGGCATTGGACGATGTCTGTGCTAATGCAGGTCAATTAACTAAAGAATGTATGTAGATGAATCTACAGTCTACTTTGGGAGAACTTCACGTGCCTGAAAATTACTGCACATGAATGTGAAATTTTCTTTTGATCACATCAGTGCGAGTGACTCACTGGGATGCATTTTATTAGCACTTTAAAAGAGCAGTGAGTGAGATTAACAGTTTCAGTGTCTATGCTGCAGCCTCTCCCCTTTGTGAGTGTGGGCAGGGCTCAACTCCTCCACATAGAGGACAGCAGCAAAGGGAAAAGATAGAGAAAAATAATTGATTTTTAGTCACGGAGTACACCCATGAATGACCATTTCTCACAGCTGCAGGAATGGGGAGGTCTTCAGGGACAGTAGAATGTAGACAGCTGTGTTTCAAAAACTTATTTTTTTATTTTCACTCAACACTTAAAATAATTAAAGGGGAGTCAAACCACCAATCTAGGGTTGGTAGACAAGTGCCCTACTAACTGCTACTTGACAAAGTCACAGTTCTAGGTTGTAAATCTGGGAAATTAGAGGTTGAAAAAGTATGTTGACTAGGTTATGGATGATGACCCACAGTTGCAGAAGGTGGAGAACCCTGTCCTTTGGTATTAAATGTAGACCCACTGCCGAGTGCGATAATGACAGGTTTCAAAAGGAGCTCTAGCTAGAGGGTTAGCAGCTCTTACCAAATTCAGCTCCTCATTCTGTCTGATAGCCTCTGTATATGAGCCATCAAGCCTGGTCTGCAATTCAGTCAACAGATCTTTGAGCTGAAATTAAGTTCGAGATCATGTGTTTAATTGGAGTCTGGAAGTTTATTCAAGACAACATCACTAACACAAGGTCTATGGTGAGCAGTTCAAGCAGTAAGGCCTCTATAAAAGGTGAATTTGTACTATTCAGCAGATCAATTTAGTTATAAATAAGGCATAGGATCTGCAGTGCATAACTGTAAATTACCAAAGGCAGTTTATTAAGTTAGTCTTGACTAAGTAATTGCTAGAGCAATGTGAAGCATGGGTATAACTAGTTCACCAAAATGTAAGGTCTGTGATATGTGGATTTAATATGCCCCAAATAAATAGTGTAGAGGATGTCAAATATCTTAACAGAAAAAACACAGCATGAACAAAAATTGACATAACAGAGCTCATCCTTTTACCACAGGAGGAGGAGCACTATGAAATGTCTGAGGATCCAAGTAAGACGGTAGGAAGTCGATCAGTTTCTGCTCACCTCTCTGACCTCCGTCACATAGGTGGCACTCTCGCGCTCCGCCCTCTCCAACTCAGACTCCAAGTGCTGCTTTTCTCTTTTCAGCTACAGTACAAAACAGAGTCAGATATATTTATCTCTGAGATAAACCTAGGTTAAACATGGTAGAATGTTTGAGATTTGAAGGACAAATCTAAGTGTTAATTAGGGATGTGTTTCAAGAGGACTAACATTTTCCAACTCTGCTCCATCAGTTAGTCTCTCAACCTCCTGCTCCAGAGCTGTGACTTTCTGGCTCATCTAATAAAAAGAGGGAGTTAAATGATGCAATTAATGAAGCACAGGTGCATTGAGATAGCACTTCACTGATATAAAGTCTTGGAGTGGTTTCCTGATAAACCAAAATACGTACTTCTCTGAGCTCTCCCTGTGATACCTCCAGCTTCACCCTCCAACGAGACTCCTCCTGCTCCACGCTGCTTTGAAGGCGCTGCAAGATGCCCTCCTGTGGACACAGTGGGAATGTCAGTCCAGTTCTGACATACTTTAAAACAGTGCAACTATAAATACACACAGACAAAAAAACAAAACAAAACCCCAAAACAAAACAAAAAAAAAAAAACACTATCTCACCGTCTCTGCCAAAACCTTCTTGTACGTCTCACAGTCTTTCTGTAGAATCCTTTGAGTTTCCTCCGCATCTTTCAGCTTATCAGCCAATTCCTGTTAAGAACAGCATTTGATGTTGACCTCGGTTTAAAATAACAAAAACAAAAACATAATATTCAATTTAACATTTAGATATATTTACCTCAGAGTCCCCTGATGCAGGGGTGGATTGCACAGCTGCATTTTCAGCTACTGACCTCTCAAATCTGTGAAGCCACTCTTGATGGTTCTAGTAGGAAGGGGAGGTGGTAAAGATTATAGAGAAACTTTAGTGAAGCAATATGACCCATGAGATGAGTGTGATGGAGTAATGGTATTTAAAAACAATTTGCATGGAGGTAAAAACTCTGTATCGTCCTTACCTGTTCAGCAGGCAGAGGCACATGGGGCAAAAGTCTGTGCAGAACATCTCGACACTCAGCCTGACACACTGCCAGTGCTGTCTGATTCTCCTAAAAGGTAAGTGGAAGACAGTGATGGAAAAGATTGAGAACCGACTCAAATAAGAATATGTCAATTCGAAGACATGACCCAGTAGTCATGTCAGAGGATACAGTATGACCACAACCTTTTCATCTTCCTCGTACTAACATACAGTTTTTCCACTTTAAACCGGTAATCACTTCATTTGTCAAGTCACAGGAATGATTCTTTGAGCATTTAAAACTCATACCTGTAGGGCATCAGAGATAAACACATAGTTTACACAAACAGTCAGCATCTTAAAACAGGCCACACCTACACCAAGTGTCAGTCACAGTAACACATGCTAAAATCCTTCTAAAGCCACAAATACATCAATCTGCATTTCATGAAATTGTATAAAATACCTTAAAACTACTCAAATGAAAAGGTAGCATTCAGCCTTCCCACAATAGGACACCATCACACAACTGTCATTCTGAGGCCTGAAGGGAGAATGTATGCCAAGTACTAGCCAGCTGGCACTGTAAGCACTATTCATATTAACGCACTGTGTCACAAGGCAGCTCTGAAATTAGTTGAATATAACCAGCATGCATTGACAGTGCACAACAACTGCCAAGGAACTCCCTGGCTCAGCTCTGAGAAGGTGCTTTCTACTGTACTCATATGGCAGAAGAGCAGCTGCTGTGCTGATGGTTCAGCATGTAACCTTCTCTACTGTAGGGGCGAGACAGCAAAAATACACTCATGTCACTGGAACTGTGACTACAACAGCTATCTGGTAGCCCACTATATCTACACAAAATTACCTGCAAGTGCATCCAATATACTGTGTATTTGGCTTTACATTAAGTTACACATGTTCTTCTTGGTGATGCACAAATATGTTTTAATTGTAAATACAGAGCACTGAGAAACATGGAAACAAGGAGAGCTGTATATTCATTACGAGTTTAGACTGATCACACCTACTTGCAAAGAATATATTGGATTCAAATCAGAGTGAATTTTTTATGATTTTCACTGAACTGATCATATTGACAGTATGGATGTCACAAAGCTGAATGAAGGGAAAAACATGCTAGAAATGAGTCACATGACAGAAAGACAGGAAACTGCAAAATGATTACCATGAATCTCAATCTAATGACGTCTAGTGAAATCATTTCTAGGTCACTGCACACTCATTTCCAAGCATCAAGCCGAGTTTTAAGCAAGGAGAATTCTTTCATATCTCAGAGTTTAAAGCAAAACTGAATCTGCCAAAGAAACCAATATTTGTTAAACTAACAAAGTCTGTGAGTCCCAAAGGGAGTAGCATAGTTCAGCAGCTCAGCACGCAGCCAATTTAAAGCTTGAGGCCAAACAAACAGGAAAGGGGCAAGAGTGAGGTAAATGAGTATGCAGCTTGTTATGGATGATGGTGGAAAAGAAATCTCACTGGGTCAATTATGGCAGCATTTTTTTGGGAGGGGTGGGTGCATCAGATTGGAACTAGAGTGAAGCAGACTGAGGTGGGGTGTCGAACCTTGACAGCTTTGCTGAGTTTCCCTTGAAGCATGGACTCGGTGGCTGACAAAGCTTCCATTGCACTCCAGTTTTTCTCCCGAAGCTCCTGTTTTGGTCAGTTCCAGAGAGATACTACTTTCAGTTCGGCCTCAGGGATAATGCATTCATGACCCTCAAATACAAACTGGTAGAGTAAAAACAAACCGAATGCATTTCTCATTTTAAAATTACTACACTCTGCTTTTAACCCATGCTCCAATCGCTAAAAATAAATATGTGCCTACTGCCTTCAGAGTTTCTGGCTTGCACATTGTGTAGGTAAAAGCAAATTCAAATTAAGGTAATACTGTTTTGAGACATTTAATTAATGTATAGAAGTGAAAATTGTCCAAATCCATATGCTTTTTGAATCAAATAGTCCTCACTCGAAAATAAAAGCTAGGTGAGTTTTTTTTTTTTTTTACTCTGAATCAAGACCACAAGCTTGCTGAAACAGTCATGGCCAACAGCGAGCATAACAAGAGTAGGCTGGAAGCCCTGTTATGCAATGCTCAGCTTAAGCAATCCAAATCAAAACAGACATCTGTACTGATGTGTATAAACACAACCTTAGCTAGAGAAAAATGTCTCTCTCTCTTTTTTTTTTTTTTTATTAATCTGCTTTGTTAAAGGGCAAAAAGCAAAGCAAGTGAGGCTAAGTGGAAGTGGGCAACAGGGAATATGGAGTATGCAGTGTGTGACTCCAGTGTGAGGGGAGCGTTTTTGTGTGCCACACAAGGGAGGTGGAGAGGGAGATGATGTCTCGCAGGGCTAGATCAGAGCAGTTACTGGAATTATATAGTTCAGTTCATCACTGTAGAAAACCTACATTGTTCTTCTTCCTATGAAGATCCAGGGAGTCCCTCAGCTCAGCCAGCTCACCCTGCAGATCTGAGACCTGCCTCTCCTTCTCAGACAACCTGACAGATAAAAACACTTGTTATGACCATAACTATGTATTTAAGGGGGCTGTAAAAAGGAATTGTGTGCAAAAAATATGCATATTATGATAAAGCATGCAACACTACTCACGCTGTAAGCAGCTCTGGGCTTGGCACTGCTGTGTGCAACTGCTATGTGAGCAGGGGAAAGAAAGACAATTGAAATTGGGACTCAGTAATATGAATTTAATCTCTTATTAATCTACCAACAAGACAAAGATTTAAATTTACATACTTTTTAAATTAAAGTTCAGTATCAGCCAATTCAATATATCAGACATTATGTGTACAGCTCATACATTACATACATAAATACACAATTTAAGCGTTACAATATCACCCTGTCATTTAAATAATAAATTTATAGTTCAAATTATTTATATTAATTTTAAATAATAATTTGGACAAAATATTACATTTATTTAATTTATCCTTCCTTCCCATTTAGATCCTCACCTGTTGCTGAGCCTGCACCATCTTTTCATTCAGTTCTTTACTCTTTGTCTCCAACTCAGCCCGCAGTGTCTGAATCTCCTGTTTTTTTGTCGCCAGCCTGTAGGTCAGATATGCTCATCATTAGCCTGAAAAAAAGGGCTAAGCTGGAGAAATGTATAAAGACATGTTAGCTCACTCACTGAGCCTGGAGTTCTTGGAGCTGGGCAGCAGAACGGGTCAACTCTTCAGGGTTTTCCTTCTGCTTCAGGTGCTCCATGTCTGCCTTCATGGCAGCCAATTGCAGTTCCAGAGCCTTTGAAACAAAAACTGCTTTAGCCAAGAGTTCAAAGTAGGACAGTACAATGTTAAAAAGGCAAGTAAAGCATCTGAGCTCTTGTGAAATGTGCAACTCAGTAATTCATTGATTCAGAAAAGCCCAGACCTCAACTGTCTTCTCTTTGGCAGAGCTGCTGTCTTGTGCAGCCTGTAAACTCTGTTCCATTGATTTGAGCTTCACATCCTTCTCCTGGATTCTACAGTACAGAGAAACAAGGGTTTATTACTCAGAACTGCATAAAGTCACACAAATGTGTTGTTATTGACAGTTACAAATAAGTAGTAACCTTTGTTTCCATAACATGTAATTATGACTTGCATTTTTTATTTTCCCATATCAGATAGATGACAAAACTGCTGCCATTTATGAGTAGAGTTAGAGAAACTGAAGTCAAGTGACTACGATTTCTAATGGACATTAAAAAATCCTTAGTGTGTTGTGAACTATGAACATTATCATAATCTATAAATGGCAAAGTCAAGTTGACTGATCTTACTTGCTCTGGAGTTCCTCCACTATTGATGCTGATGTTGCCTGTAATGAGAAAATAAAATAAATGAAAACAAATGAACACAGAATAAAATGCAAAACTCAGGGGACTTTTGTTTTAAAACAAATATTGGACCAACTCACCTGTTCTGCTTCTTTTCTCTTAAGATCCACCATTTCTTGTTTTAGTGCCTCGTTCTCTCGTCTTACAGCCTGGATAAGGGAAATAAATGACTTCAACACTTTAGTCCAGTAGGGATTGTGATTACACAGACAGTGAAATGCCGAGTCACTGAGAGGATGCTGATATCAGTCAAATGTGTGCGAGTGTCTGAGAGAGAGTGTTTTTTTCCCCCAGCATTTGCTACCCTTGCTTGTCTTTTTCAAATCAGAGAAAGCAGATACCTTGAGTTCCTCTTCCTTGTTGGCCACCTCAATCAACCCCTTCTCCAACAGACCTTCTACTGTTTTCATATTCTCCTCTTTCTCTTGAACACTGACAGGGAAGAAAGCAATGTTTAATAAATGTTAGTGACACTTACTGTTTACGGACTATTAGTATTGTGGACATGGTGTAACAAGCCTAACCGGCAGATGTATTCAAACTATGTTCCAGCTTTCACACCCACCTCTTCTGGTACTGGTCCAAAGCCAGCTGAGAGGCAGTCTGCATGGGAGAGTCAAAGGCAGATAGTAAGAGACAGCGAGCAGTCAAACCGAAAAACACACAAATACATAGAAGCCTTTTTTGTGGAAAACCAGCTTAAAAGGAACACAGCTAACCTGATCAGAAATCTGTGCCTGCAGTTTCTGAACATCTGCCTTCAGTGACAAATTATCATTGTGCAAGGCCTGCAGTGGAGAAAAGACAGGAATAATGTCATAATATTGACATGAATTATATTCATTTAGTATTTGACCCCAAGGTATCTGCACATGTATCATGTTTCTCTTTATGGGAGAATTGCTGTCAATCCATATTGAAGCACAATGAGTTGTTGTATTGCAGATAAAACATGTGACTATACCTGCATGTTAGTTTCTCTACTGGCCCCGCTACTCCTCTCAGCATTTAAAGAATCCTCCAGACTCTTCCTCTGCAATTCCTTTTCAGACAATCTGGACGGGACAGGGGAGAGTTGTGAGTTGTATTGTCAGCAATTTACAAATTACATTTTGTGAATAGGTAAAAAAAATATTTCTTACAGCTTCTGAAGCTCTTCTATGTGGGAGACATGATTGGCCTAAATGGGAAGACAAGAAATGTCATTAGCCTACAGTGACACTTATTCTGCATCTTATTCCGAGTGAGGTTGACCCATATACCTGTGAAGAGATCTGGCCTTGCAGTTTGTCATTCTGGACCTGAAGACTTTTATTTTCATTCATAAGTTCCTGTTAAAAACAAACAGTTAGTGAATCCAAGAGGTGTGTGTTGCTCTGTTTCAGAGAAATTGATTTTGCAACATGAAATCAACACTACAGTACTAAAATGTGTTTTAAGAAGTCCATCCATTTAATATAATCCACCCAATCCAGCTACATTTCTGAATCAAGAGGAGATACACATTGTCATGGACTCTCATTCGTGATTCTCAACTACTTTAAGTAGTTGTGCCTCACCTGAACCTGGGCCTGCAGTGAGTCATCAGGCATACTGTGCTTGGACATCTCCATAAGCTCCAATACTCTCTGCTCCAGACGCTCCTTAGAGACCACGGTTTCAGCCAGGCTGCTGTGTAGTGTCTGAATCTCCTTATTCTTGTTGTTCATCTCAGTCTCTATCGCCAGCAGCTGGCTGTGAAGCTCTACACCCACACATACACAAATATTAATTTGTTGAAGATTTTAAAAACAAACACCTTTATTTTGTTAGGATCTACAAGATAATGTTTCAGTTTTATCTTATCTTTCTTTACCTTGCTTTGAGGCTTGCATCTTCTCCCTCTCAGTGTTGACACTGTGGATATAGCTCTGCAGTTCTTCCCAGCGTCGCTTAGCATCCTGCAGTTGGGCCTTAGGATTCAGAGGTACAGGCAACTTTGTGAACGCACTTCTCCCACACATGATACTAGTACAGAAGGTTTATAACATTTTAGCATATATTGTCTGAAAGGGAATTAGAACACCCTAAGCCCAGTAGTGTTAAATAAAACCACTACTTCACTAGTACTTGAGCTTGAGCTTCTAGAAACGACAAACAAATCACTTCCCCCAGAATTCACCCAGCTATAAGCAGGGCGAGTCTAAAGTGCTAAAGCTGCTAAAGCTTTTCTAGACTGTACATCTCTAAAGCCCCCCGCCCCCGGCAGCAATAACCTCAACCAGGTGCTTTGTGTAGCTGTGGATTAGACCAGCACATCGTTCAGGAGGAATTTTAGCCCATTCTTCCAGGCAAAACTGCTTTAGCTCTGCCATATTCTTTGGACGTCTCGTGTGTGTGGCTCTCTTAAAGGCATTCACTAGCATCTTTATTGGGTTGAGGTCTGGGCTCTGACTTGACTCCAAAAGGCAAAAGGATTTTTTTCTGAAGCCATTCTATTGTGTGTTTTGGGTCATTGTCCTGTTGCACCACCCAACTTCTAGTCCACTCCTCCAAACTAATTTTCTTATCTAATGCTAACACCTGACTTCAAGCTTAGCTTCCTTAGCTTTTTGAGGTCATTAATAAAAGGGTTCACACTCTTTTTCCAGTTTCAATGTGAGGTTTTTACTTTAGGCACATTATATTGGTTAATACTCTTGACTTAGATAAAGATCAGAGCACATTTTGTGACAAATGAACCCAAAAACCTGAAATTCCAAAAAGGTTCACATAAATTTCTTGGCACTGTATTTCCATCGCTGATTGTGGTCAATGAAAAGACAGGAAAGGCTGATCTGAGTGTCTAAGTATTGTTTATACACAGCACAAAGCCTCAAACATTCCAACCTCCCAAGCCAATACAGTCCTCCCAGCCCAGTTTCTATTCTCCACAATCCTCTCTAGGCAATACAATATATTATCACTTCCTTAGTAATGCTGCCACACCCACTAACCAGATTTGAAGCTGTGTGGAATGTCCAGGTTTTGTAGAGCTCAGTTAATTTTTGTTTCAGCTGGGGAAACCCAGGCATAGCCTAAATAAACACATTGTGCATCTGGATTAGCGTACCTCCAGCTGGGACACGTTCTGCTTGTAGCTGACCTCCAGTGACTTCCTCTGGTGCTCCTCCTGCTGCAGCTTGCTGTTGTTATCTGCCAGCTCTTTCATCAGACCGGCGTACTCAGACCGCAGTTTGTTTAGCTCTGCTGAATTCCTATCAAAAGACACATGCACATGAGCACAAATGAGTGATGCGAGAGAGGTTGACAGAAGATTATTGTGGGAAATGTTAATAAATTAAACTACAAGTAGCTTTTACAGGGCATTTCACATTGCACAAAGAGCTGCATCTCTCCTTTACTGTGGACCACAAATGCAGAAATACAGAATAATGTCATAATTGGGAAGTCTGAGTAAAAATGACAGTAAACTGAAATAGCACTGACTTGCTCTCCATCTGGTTGGTGGCAGAGCTGACCGCGTCCCTTAAAATGCTGTTCTCCTGCTGCAGTCGACTGACCTGGGCATCATGCTGCTCCCTCACTTGTTGAAACTATATAAAAACGATAGGATTAAGTATCAGGGCAGCCTTGAGAAGAGCTCTTAATTTTTTCATTTCAATTCATCATCATCATCATCAGTACTTAGGTAAGAAATAGAAGCCCACACCTTTATCTGCATGTTCTGGAGCTCCTGGAAGCTGCCTTGTGCTTTGGCTTGCATGTTCCCCAGTTCTTTCTCCATGGCTCCACGTTGCTCTCTCATCATGGCCTCCACTCGGCCTGTCTTTTGCTTCTCAACCTGAAGCTCCTAAAACACAAGTTCACACAAAAACACAAGGCAGGTAAGACCTTTGCTGTAGCAAAAAGATTAGCACCTGAGGTATGGAGAATAAGATGTAAACAAAGCTTATTAATAATTAGGCAAAACACTGAAATTCAGACCTGGCTGAGCTGTTTCACTTTGTCTTTAGCAATGGAGGCCTCTTCCTGAAGAGTTGTAAGAAGTCGTTCACGTTCCTGGGCAGCTGGGTCAGGGCTGGCTGCAGACTGGTGGTGAAACATATATTAAGAACTACAACTACAAATAACAGGTTTCCTATATAACAGTGTGATATACCACTTGTAACACCTTATTCAGAATATGAGTAATCTCTTACTTTGTGCCAGGAATCCAAGACATTAGGACTTTTCTGTCGGAGGAGGGACATCACACTGACAGCCTCAGCATCTGACAGAGGAAGGGTGGACAGTCCGGACAAGAGCTCCTTCAGTTTCACCTCAGTATTCTCTGTTAAAACAAGATCAGAGATGCAACCTAACATGTTACTATATTGTTATACAATAGATATAGGAAGACTGGATCAAGCAATGCTACATGCAGCTATACCTTTGTCAGTCTCATTCTTCTGTTTCTTGCCAGACCCTTTGGATGGTACACCATCGTTATGAGCTGCCTGGTGGTTGGCAGAAGCTGCTGAGTCAGCTACAACTCGGGCTTCATCTACTGGATAAAAAAAAAAAAAAAAGGTGATTAAAAAGTGCAAGGCTTGGTATGGGCACATAATCTGATATAAAGAAATCAAGTTAAAATTTAGCATGTGGGATAATTATATTATTAATACCAGGCTCCGTCTTCTGCTTCTTGGCAGAGTTCTTCTTTTTGCCACTGGTAACAACTGGGGTTGCACCATCCAGAACTTTGGTTTCAGCCACAACAGGAGCTTCCTTTTTAACTGGTGCAGGAGCCTGCACTGCTTTAACCTCTGGCTGCTGGTCATCCACTGGAAAGGAACATGTAACGTGAGAACATCAGTTTCAGCCAGCCTGCCTTGTGAGTGATGAAAATATTGTATTCAATCATCATTCAGACTATTGGGCTACATTTCTAAGCTTCATGCAACATCTGATCTCACTGTAAGTAAGTATTTTCATTGCTGAAGCAAACACAAAGCAACATACCCATTTTAAACTGTACACTAGGTTACTCACCGGAATCTGCTTTTTGTTTCCTTTTCTCTTTTTTCTTCCCAGAGATCTGAGGAGGTGCCTGGGGTGGTGCCTGGAGAGGAGCCTGGGAGACTTGGACCTGGACTTGAACCTCAAGTTGTGGAGAGGGCAGACTGGACTGTTTGCTCACAGAGAGAGCTGGCTCTGCCTTGTGGCTGACTGGCTTGGAACCATTTACTTCTGGTTCCTCAGAGAGGCTAGAGATAGCTGTAGCTGTAGCGGCAGCAGCCTTGGTGGCCTTTTTCTCCTTCTTCTTTCTCTCCCTCAGACTGGTGGGAGCCTCAGTTGACACTAAAACAGGTACATAAGGAGTAGGCGTAGATGGAGCAGGATCTGATGTAGCCACTGGTGCAGGTTCCTCCTCTACCTCCAGAGCGGAGCTGTTGGCAACATCGGCCAAATCAAATTCCCTTAGGTCCTCTTCAGACTCTGCACCACCTCCACCTCCACTGACACTCTCTTTCTTCTTGCTTTTCTTCTTTTCATTCTTCTTACGAGTGTCTGGCTTGGATGATGGCAGCTTAAGGTCACGTTTCTGCCTGGCCAAGACTTCATCATAGGAGGTTTCCTTCATGAAAAGCCAGAAGAAGAGGAACATAAGGGCGATGACCAGGGAAGGGGCCAGGATGAGCAGGTACTGAGAGTCATAGATATCCATTGCCATTCTGAAACACATAAGAAAGATGTATCAAGCACTTAGCATACAGTTAACAGCAACAGCTAGAAACCAGACATTCCTGATTTCACATCATAAGATATATCTGCCAACATTTTTTTACAACATGCCAACACTGTATATGTGAGACTTTATGATAACTTATTAATACTAATGTAGACAACTGGCAAAAGCTACTCAAATCCAGAGCTCACGAGGATATAAGAGCTTCAACTGTTATTTCGGCTTGTGGCTCATATCTATACAGTAAAAGTCCTTCTGATCACCCTTGGGCTCCAAAGACAATAGTAATGTGCAGGTCAACGACTGCTCTTAACCATGAGTGCTACAGTGTAATGTGTAAACTGGTGAAAGTATAAAATATGGGTGGTGGAGGTGTTAGTACATCAATAGTGCTGAGAGTGCATTTGTAGGAGGACTCCTGCTAACACCCTGTTCTCTCTTAGTAATATGATCCAATTAGACAACTCTACCCCAGCTGCATCAGCTTATCATCTTCTTTACATCTAGATACGTTCATGGAGGATAAGACACAACTACTTGAAACATGGTGTGGTAAGAACCAAAATAAAGAATAAAAAGTCATCAAATATTTTCACATCAGTTTAAAGTGGCAAAAATTACAGAAGGTAAAGGCCATCAGAGAAATGACTGGGCAAAAAAAAAAAAAAAAAAGTCTCATCTGATCACTTCCTTCCCTCAGCCCCCACAAGGAGGTGGTGTTCTGAACTCATATCAGGATGGATTTGCAAGAGGCAAAAATACACCCACATGAAGTGCCACCTGCTGAGGTCTGCTGCAGCTGCAGTTTGGCCCCTATCTGCTTCAAGCCAAGAGATAAGACAAGAGATCCCAAGTTAAGTTTATCGAGTCAAGCGGTTTTGAGACTTCAGTTTAACATCTGGTAAACATATTCTTAGAAACTACAGTATGTTTCTCCTCTATACTATATGAATGAAGTGCTGAATCAATGGAAATAGAGCCATAATAATTTTAATCTCAAATTAAACTATCTTTAGGGACTAGTCATCAAATGTAATTATAAATTCTATCCTAGCTGTTTGATACAAGGAGCTTTTCCATTCTACTTTGTATGTATGCATTAACAGTATTTTTATTATAAATCCTTATAAAGTTAATATCTAGGATGTGTGCGATAATGACTCGAGTGCGGAAAAATCAGTTAATCTAGAGACTATGTCTTGCAAACTAACACACAACAATCCCTTATTAGATCTATTACAAAACCTGAGGACCTCTTAGTACTAAATAACAGTAATAATGTGTTGCCAACAATAAGGAGTACTGAGGGGCAGTGAGTGGCATCAAGTTCAGCAATACCCAAGATCTGTGTCAGTAATGTAGTGTAGTACTCAGCGTCGTAGATCAGACCTCTTTAGTAATTTAGATTAAAGAGATTACCCATGATAATACATTCAAGAATAACTTTCCACTGCAGAGCTTCCTGGGGATTGGCAAGTAGTGTAAAATTGTCGCTGTACTACTGCCACCTCAAAAACCTCTCATCACATCTTCCACTGCCCACAAAATATAAACCAAACTGGTTTTGATTGTTAATAACTGACAAATTATCTTAAAAAATGTTGCCCTTTAAGCACCAAGATTTCCCTCTGAGAATAAATTTAAAGGTCTGGATTGTATAACATTTTGAAACTATTTTACTGGAGTTTATTATATAAACATTTTCAAAGAGCTTTCACAATTTTAGCTGATCTTACTAGTAGATTCAAGAATTCTTCTCTAAAACATATATCCACTACAATTCTAGGCGTTTAACAAAAGTCATGAGAAACACACTTAAAAAATCAGACCCTAATTTAAAAACTATAGTTATAGTGGTATAGTTTTCATATTTTTCTATGCTTCATATCAGATAGCCTCATGCTGTATCTGTGCAAAAACCACGTCTGAGCAAAAACATGTAAAATATACAGGCTAGTTCGAGATTTTATAAAACAATCCCACAGATTGAAAGAAATTACCATCAACAAACAGCAAAGACATAAAGAAACTATGGTGCACTAAGGACTACATAGTCACACCATGTGTGCAATGAGTAACAAGTGGTTAAGAAATCAGAAAATTATTTTTATGTCACATTCATTGCATGTTACAGGAAACTCTGGTGTCAGGCCAAATAAAGCTGCGAAATAAAGCAACATTGCTTCTTGGCATATAAAGCATGGGTGGAGTAGGTGGTGTAAAAACCTGAGGCCTGTTTGCTTTTTTTTTTTTTTTTTTTTTTTTTAAACTTTCAGGCCTCAGAATGGAAGGTGCATGAATTTTCTTGTGCAGCAAGAGCCTGTCCCAGCATCAAAATAATCCTGGAGGACAAAGCCTTTTCGGGCAGTTGGCTCCCAGGAATCTAGTCACTTGGCTGGGCAGGCCTGCTGATTTGGCAGACATGGACAGAGATGGAGCTCTTGATAACTATCAGACCCCAAAAGCAGCGAGACAGTTGCTGAAACCAGGTCATGCAGCACTCAAGACTTAAGATTTTTTTTTACTTGCCAATGTGCTAAAAACACAGCCATGTCCCAGGAAAGCACAGATGCATGTGCACAATCTCTCCAGTAAATAGGATCAGTTGTAATTTGTAAGGTGTTTGTAACAAACACATCGTAGGAACAGTTTTACACACAAATTAAGAAAGCAGTAATAAATGCAAAGATGACAGTCACTCTATGCCTATACTGGGACAACTGGGAGATCAGATTATGGAGCAACTATTACTTACTAATGGCATCATATTTGATAAAGAAAGATTTATTTGTTGTAAATAAAAATAATGTAGTTCAGAGCAATTCAAATGGATGATGGCTCTTTCAACAGAAGAGCTACATTGTAAAGGTAACAAAATCATAATTCACCATTATCAGTACTTGGGAATGTATCAAAGTGCACAGTAGTGCATGGGCAGCTGGAAAACATTAACAAATAGGATCCTGGTCAGATTGTAACAAGCCCAGAAAGAAACTCGAGAGAGAATGTTACATATAATATACCAGGTAAAACCAAGATGGCCTTGATAAGAGCTTATCTACAAATATACTTAGCAGGGCTTGGCTCAAATCATGGTAGCAGCTGTCTCTCAACATACTTCAAGGAAGTAGGCAACCCTGACAGAACAGAACTGACATCTTGACATGACAGAGGGTCTCAGGGGTACCTTTCTGGACTTCAACCTATAGTTTCTCTATTGGTTGCACCTCGACTTGAGATTGTTTGATTGAAAAATACATTCTTAGGTTGACTTTAAAGACAGTTTAGCAAACTAAATGAGACAGTTATACATGCAGTCACATATTTAGTCACTCCCTTACTGCAGTTGTCAAGACACGTGTTTATTTTAAGTATCAGTAATAAGAAACAGACTTTCTACTTATTTTTGAGATACAGGGATATTCATCAAGTCACTTCACTATTTATTAAGTGCATTCACTAAATAGCTGGGTACTACATGTCCCAGCAGGCTAGGTCATGTCTAATCGTGGGCCTTGAACCAAAATACGCAATGGCAGCTGATATTACAGCAAGAAAGGGTTGTTTGCAGATACACCCTGTAATCACAGAAAAAGCAGATGTGATCTAATCATCCACGCTAAGTTAGTCCGTCTTCATGCTAAGTCACACGTTATAATGACATCAACCATGAAAGCGAAAGAAGAGGAACACATGTCGACGTCAAGCTCACTTCACCGACATCACTAGAAAAAAATGTTTCACCATGAGGTTCAACTGTGGTCTGGATGTGTCTACAACAGCTGAAACAATACAGAAAACGGCACGGTTGTCTGTCTGAGTGGCTACAGTCCGGGCTCTGACACAGATATATACACGTGTAACTATATATGTAAGGGGCTTTGTGAATGAGCTAGCTAACACAAACGTTAGCCAACTGCCGTTAGCCGGCCGATCCAACTGTTCGCACAGACGAAGTCCTCAGCCGTACAAGTGACCCACACACATGCGGACTGTAACGCCCAAGTTTGCGGCTCTTTCGCGGACTCTCAGCGCATTTGGAGGCGTGGACGTCCGACCCAACGAGCCTCGGTCTCGCTGATGACCCGGCCTCCCTCTCTCCTGAAATCTCGACTCGGTCTGTCGCTCCGTTCTTCCGGTTAGTCCGGAGGGCCGTTCCCAGGCCCGGGTAAAGAGCTTAGCTACTCTAACAGCGGGACAAGCAGCTTTGGACAAGAAATAAACACAATATTAGCGAAAACCGTAGCTTGCAACATACCTGTAGCTTCACTTTGATGTTTCCTCAGCTATTAATGAAATGGCGTTGTTCTGCGTTGACTCTGGCAGACTCCCGACTTCCCAGGGAAGCTCCAACCCGCTGTCTTCTGCGCTATCCGTCAGACTATCTGCTGTTTCTGGTTCGCGGGGGCGGGTCATAGTGAGGCTGCTGAGGGACGCTTGTTTTGCGTCACCAGACACTCCGAGTGGCACGGTCGTCACGCCACACCCGACAACAAGCAGCCCCGCCTTTTCGAGACATCCTTGGTGAATTAATCTGTAAACTGTAGAGAAAAGCAACCAGGGGAGTGGTCACTGCACTTCCCCAAAGTCCTTAGCTACAGGACATGAGTACGAGCAATTTTTATTTCTGAGGGGAGTTCCAGTGTATATATATATGTATGTATATATATATATATATATATATATATATATATATATGGTTTATAATGACCTAACCATCATCTATGGTATCAGGCTAATATTCTTTTCAGTGGTAAAAAAAAATCTGTTACCATTTACATAGACTCATTTTATAAAATCAATGTTGTATTAGAATGTTTTTAATTGTAAGATAAGCCAAAAGACATGAACATCAGGAATCAAGCAATACAATTCTATAACAATAAGTGTAAACGCAATAGAAGAAGAAGTCAAGCCAATCTATAAACACAGTATGCCCAGTAATAGTCATCAGTTTCTGATCCTTCGTTGTTGAATTACTGTCCATCCCCACTGTGAGGCTGAGTCAGTTATTCCTCCTCTGTGTCCATTGACGTTTGCTGGCCTATGGCCTGCAGTGCTGCCTCATACTGCTTCCTCAGGCCTTTCAGATACATACGCAAGCTGTCTGGGTCCAGTCTGGAGTTCCTGGCGGTCTGCAGGAGACGAGTGGCCAGGTGATACACAGCTCTCTGTCTTTGATTTTCTGGATCACTGTGATGTTTGGCCTGAAAGAATAATAAAACCCAGAGCCTTGGCTTTTTATCCAGCTCTTCTCTTACATAAACCTGGATTATTTATGGGACAAAAATATATGTGCTATCTCTGTCTAAGCAATTTAATGGTAACAGGAGGTAAACACAGATGTTCAAGGGGGGAAAACAGTTGGAAAAGGCTAAATCATATATTTATGAAACATACCAAAAGCTGCTGGCTAACTTTGGAGGCAACTGTCTTTGCCTCCTGTATTATTGTTGAAGGTAGGGAAGTCATTTCTGCTGCTCTCAGACCTAAAAGACAAGCATTGTAACCACTTTCACAGCCAATTTCAACAGGACTGTACTTAGATTTCACTGACTCTGTACCATAGTTTCTATCCTCAGAGCATCCCCGTTTCAGCAAGTATGTATACACCACACTCTCAGCACCAGTGTCATTGCTGCGTGTATGTTGAACCTCCAGGTGCTGGTTCTCCACATTGGGATAAAGAGACTCTAGTTGGCACAGTTCAAGAAAGTGTGTTGCAAATAGGGTGAATGCCTGCATACAAAAGGCGAACAATACACACCTTAGCAATTAAAAGACTGGAAAGCATGTGCTATATTATTATACAGCTTTAACCTTGACCTTAAAGGTGTACCACAACCACAAACAACTAATGCAATGTAGGAATCTTATTTATCTTGAATATTAGAGAGAGGAGTGGCGGTGCATGATCCTATTGGTGTATCCTTTACCTGTAGGCTAAGGAGGAATTCACAAACAGAATGGCAGATGCCGATGCCTTCCTCAGCACTGGTTCCACGCCCAAGCTCATCTATGATGATTAGGGACCTATCACTCACATTGTGGATTATGTAAGAGATCTTTAGGGAAGAAATATAATCAATAATAATTTAATGTTCTTTCCACAAGACAAAAATAGTTAAATACAAACAGATAGAAAACATACCTCTTTCATTTCCAGCATGAAGGTTGAAGAGTTAGTTTCAAAATCATCATCCACACCAATTCTGGTGAAAATCTGATCAGCCACACGGAAAGAGGCATACTCAGCAGGGACAAAAGAGCCTGAAATAATAATGCAGGGTTTTACTCAAAAATCAAGGCAAATCAAGGCAGAGCTCTGCACAGCTTGCACTTCAAATTCATGTAGGGCTGAAAGGTTTGCTGCTGACCTATCTGACCCATGATCTGACACATTGCCACCTGTTTGAGGTAGGTTGACTTGCCGCTCATATTGGGTCCAGTGATGATGACAAAGTTGCTACCCTCGGAAATGTAGGCATTGTTTGATATAGGCTGCTGTCCAGACATTCGCTCCAGAATGGGGTGGCGACCCTGCTTGATGGCCAGTGTGTCTGTAAACTCAGGACGCACTAACAGATACAGCAGAAAAGGCAACAGAGACAATAAAAAAATACCTTGATTTGTTAGTATTTTGTGTATAGAATAACTCATTCACACGACAATCCCAAAGTAATAAATTATGGCTACATAGTATGAGGAAGTGCTTGGCAAATTGGTGAGTCATTGTTACCAATGCTTTGTACATTTCATATCAAATGTATTGTATAGTTAATTATATAATTAAATTCTTATGTAACTAATTACTAGTTTGTTGGCAGAAAGGGATGGTATAATCTAATACAGATTTTTGAAAAAGGTTTTGTGCAGTGGTTAAAGGCAACTAGCTCCTCTGGTAGAGAGATCTGTCTCAGTAAATACAGCGCACCAGTGCACACTTATGTAACAAGGGTAATCTGAGTACAAGCCGGCAGGGATAGAACAGGGCAGGCAGTCAGCACGTGTCTATGGAGAGACACTTTCAGACAGCTGAGGGCCATTGCCCACGTGGCTGATTGTTCTGGTGCTGCCCACCACCCACACAAAAAGAACTGAGGCCAGCAGATCTGCCACCTCAGTAGAGCTTTCTGGCTGTAATGTGTGACGTTGACTGGGTACTGCCTTCTGTGTATACAGCACTCCCTCAGACAACAGATCACACCTCATCAGTATTAATTTGACAGTCTCACAGACGGGGAAGTGACAGTGTTGTTCATATTTACCATAGTCTGAGATAGTGCATGCATTTGCAAGTGACAGCAGCATGTCCAGCATCGATACAGCATCAGACAGCTTATAAAGGCAGTGGATGTGCTCATGGATAGTGCGCAGCAGTTGACATATCACCCTGTTTGCGGATGCAAGAGAAAAAGACTGGAGGAAAATTATGGCTATTAAATACCACCATCTAGTGGAAAAAAGGGTGAAAATGCTGTAGATCTTTTGGTCTAAATCAGCTGTACAGATTTTCAAGTCAACACAATAATCACATTCATCCATGCAAGGAAAATAACAGCACACAAATAAACGATGAGAGGATTATAATCTCCTCACACATAGGACATGTGAAAGATCTCCCTCAGGGCCTCATCACAGCGGTCATTCATCTTTACCAGGTCTGCCGTTGTGAAGCCATAGTTGTTCTTGTACTTGGTTACCTGAGGTGACAGATGTTTACACACAGTTTTTCTTTTCATTCAGCAATTCAAACATTATTGTAGGTAGGCAATTTAGCTTCCTTCATTCAAATCTGATTTGATTCCAGTGGACCACACCTTAATGAACTCTGAGGGGAGTTTCCCTTCAGGTAAGACCACACCTTCAAGTTTCAACTGGATAAAGAAACCTCTAGCTGTGCTGAAGCTGGTACGCATTGGCAAGCCATATTTCTCTCCCATCTGGTTTACTAGCCCTGTGCAACACAAAAGCATTCAGCAAGTCTTGCTATATTAACACAACAGCTGTAAGCTAGAAACATTTATTCAACAGCCGCAATTGCCACCTGCAATGTCGTCCACTATCTCAGTGTAAGCTCTCCGGGCAATGTCGAGGAACTCATTGATGTTGGGGCGCACGGCATAACACTTCTGGGTGCGCATGTTCAGGCTCCCCTTCAGGTAGGTAGTGTCATCATTAATTACTGTCTTGATCTGCTCCAGAATCATGTCAAACCTGAAGTGGACACGAATACACAATAGAAGAAAACTGCACACAGCAAAAATAGTAAATTTGCTTAATCCATCATAGACACTCGGCTAAGTACCTCTTATCTTCCAGTGAAGCACTGTATGCCTTGAGCAGTGCTGTGTTGCAGTTAGTCAATACCATCTGTTTATAAATTGTAATGTTTGAAAGATTTAACATTTTCACTAAATAACACTTAGAACAGTGCTCCTGCAAAGTCAAATACTATTATTGTTTTATCCATGACTACAGGATGATTCTGAATTAATGTAATGCATATCTCCAGACACAGACCCTCAACCTTGGCACCAAATCCAATGTGTGTTTTAGCTGAATGACACGTGTGATCTTTGCTTCAGCAACTTGAACCTATAAAAAAAACATACAGTAAATACAGAGTTGAAAGGTGGTCAGAAAACTAGTAAGAACAATATTTCACATGGCATTTAACCATAGTTAAACACATGAATTCACTTAATGTCAAGACATTCCACTGGAATAAATTTTTATACAATTACAAATAGTAAAAGAACTGTACACACTGTTTCCAGCTTTGGGATTTGGACAAGAACAGAGAGCAGCTGGTCAATGTCAAGAAAATGACCTATGGCTAACGAGGGAAAAAGAACAGATATTCAAATACATGCAGTGTGTCATGGTCTGATCATTAGTTCATGCAATATTGAATGTGTTGTTAAAAAGTGTGTGTGCTTTCTCGTCACCATTCTTCAGGCCAAAGAAGAGCTCCTCGTCCTGTAGCAGCTCTTGTATGGTGTCCAAGCGTATGTTGATGGTGTCCACGTCAAGCAGGGGCTCCAGAATATTGGAACGCAACCTTCTAGCACCACCAGGTGTCTTTGTGTGGTTAAGTACCCCTAACAGAGTATGTTCACTCCTATACGAAGAAAAGCAGCAACAAAGGCAGACTGGACACATCTATCACTCTACAAGCACAACATACAAAGGTGATGCTTTCATGGTCTTGCCCTTGCGTTCCCCCTTACCTATGGTCTCTATTATTTACCACCAACTCCAAGTTAGTGGCTGATGCTGAGTCAATCATAGCTGTCTGTTCACTCCCTTTAAAAATCACTTTAAGAGACTTGGCAGCGTAGACAGAGTTCTGGATGAACTCTAGGTACTTCAGCAAAGCAGCTGCTGTAGCCAGGCAATAATATCTGAGCAAATTGTGCCATTAGATTATAAAAATGCACTATGGTGCTTCGGAATATCTATTTCTATACATCATTGCACTCAGTGGCATACTTAGCTTGTACTTCCATGAGAACAGTGCCAAATTCCGGAGCACACAGCTGCTGAATGTACTCCAGTCCTTTCCTCTCATTAAAGTACTTCCTTTGGATCTTAGTGAAAGCTACACCCTAACAACAAATAAACCAAGCAAACAAACCAAATATTACCTCACACTAACAGTTAAAAAAGACACAAGATGTCAACATTTTCCCAGATAAGATTTCTAACCAAGACATAAAAATGAATGAAAAAGTAGAAGTGTGCTACATTGTGCTTTACAATTGGTACTCGTTTGGAAGAACTGTGTTTATTCTGCACTGGTACCGGGAAATTCTCAGTGATGAGGTTGAACAACTTTGTTCCTTTCCCCTTCTCGCTGGATGTGTCTGGCATCAGTATTTCCAGAGGCACCAAGATGTGAATCTTGGTTATAACCTTTAGAACAGTAATATATAACTGAGACATGTGTTTCCTGCATTTCACTATTTCTTCTGAGTGACTTCGTAAAATGGATTAGCTACCTTGGCATAAGTCCCAGTGTCTGCAAACTGTGACAGTACAAGCTCTGGACATTTCAAGTTGATACTAGCCATGCCAATCTCTCCCCTGGCCAAACCGCGCCCCTCAACTACTGCCACAATCACAGAGGCACCCGAGGTTGTATGTGCAGAGGAGGAACTTGTTGCTGCACAAAAGAGAAACCTAAATGAGAAATTCTGCCTCAGCTGTTTTTATACCTTATTTACATTATTTGAGGTTGAAGTACCAATGTGATCCGTCAGAGGCATCCGTGCGGACCCTGGGGTCTTCCTGGGTCCTGGTGTTCCTCTATGGCTGGGGATGAAGGAACTATCTGAACCAGATGCAAGTAATGGTAGATTCGTCCTGCCTAACATGACGTTGTGGAACTGACCTTCAACACAAACATGACAAGATTTAATACCACTGCAGTGCCCCGCCCTGACATAAGCTCTGTAAATATTATATATATATATATAAATATATATCTTCTATTATACACTTTCAAAACAAACTGATACAGTTGAGAATATTTGAAATGTCATCGTTATTATTGTCTCTAACCTTTTTGTGTATAACCCCATCCCTTCAGGAGACCCAATGCTAGTGTTAGCTGTAACATTTCTAGCTATCCTAACATCACCTGAGGCGGCTCGGGGTAATACCGGACCATGGCTGGATTTCCTACCGCCTTCATCTACACTTAGGTGGGATGACCGGGAGGAGGCTGAACCGTACGAGGTCGTTTGGTTTTGTCCACTTCCGGTCCACTGGGGACACCTCCCAGGTTGGTCCACATTCGGAGGTTTTACTGCTGGTTGTTAATACTTCTGTGCTGCTATGAAACATATTAAAACCGCCAAACCCAGGTGCACATCTGTAAAATTCAGTAGATTTTCTTAACAAAGTGAAGTCTGATGTCTACAGGACAGAGGTGGAAGACAGGAAGTGGGTCAGGAAAACAAACTCAGCTGGCTGCTGCTGTCTGCGCATGTCTAAAATTGTAGTTTTCACTACAGGAGGATGACACCTTATCTATTTAGAAATGGTTAATAAAGCATCTTCTAAACCTTTAAATAGCGGTTACATATATTTAAAAAGTACAACTTTTGTGTTTCCATATATATATATTTAACTCTTTAAATGTCTAAAATCTATCATTTTAATAGGGAATAGCACTGAACAATAAAGCTGCGTGAGGTTTTCTACTCAATATGTAATTTGTTTATAATCTGTCATAAAACAGACTCTACATTGACTATAAAATCTAATATCTATGGTTATATCTAAGGTAATAGCCCTTACTTGTAGAGGTCAGGCTTTTATTCTGAAAAACAATAAGCGCTCTTCTTCCGGTCGGGGCCAAGATGGCGGCTGACGCAGATGAGAGTAAATATTTTGTGAGAGGAATTGAGAAAAACAGCGGCTGCGTCTTAAAAATGAATCAGTGCTATTTGGGAGACGTTGGTTGTGTGGTTTGGGATGCAGCTATCGTTCTTGCTAAATATTTAGAGACGAAAACGTTTTATGATCCGTCCACGGGAGTGAACATGTGGGCTGGCAGGAGAGTGTTGGAGTTAGGAGCTGGGACAGGAGTTGTTGGTCTGATGGCAGCAACACTGGGGTGAGATGAGTAGTTACTACATCCGTGTAGATAGTTAGCTATATTTATATAGTTTTTAATTAAGTAGTTTTCATTTTTGTGTAATATTTACCACAGAGCTGAAGTTACTGTGACAGACCTGGAGAATCTGCAGACCCTCCTTAAAGTGAACATCCAGGACAATCAGGCACTTATAAACAGTGGATCTATAACTGCCAAGGTACTGAAATGGTTTGTACCTAAATTACTTACTTTTTATATATTGTTGAATTGAGTTCAGTTGCATATTCCAGCTGCATGATCAGCATGTAGCAAAACATGTTGAAATGACACCTGATTGATTTCCCCTCTTCTTAAAGGGGCGAGGATGTGTCAGAGTTCTTGCCTCCTCCACATTTTGTTCTCATGGCAGACTGCATCTATTATGAGCAGGTATTTCACTGTATTTCTCTACTTACACTTCCAATCAGACATGCCTATTTGAGTGTTGATGTATTTCTCATTATGCGTCATCACATATTTCCACACAGTCAATTGTTCCACTTTTGGAAACCTTGAAGCTGCTCTCTGGGCCAGAGACCTGCATTATTTGCTGCTACGAGCAGCGCACTGAGGGCGTCAACCCTAAAGTAGAAAAGCAGTTTTTTGAGGTTAGATTCCAACCTTTTATCTAGTTGCACGACCTCTCAACCGTCACTTATTCGCTATGATCTGTCTGGTTTCTTTTAGTTGCTGCAGGAAAACTTCAACTGTGAGAAGATCCCTGAAGAAAAACAAGACCCAGAATTTAGAAGTCCAGACATCCACATCCTGCACATCCGAAGAAAACCCTGAGTTTGTGTAATCAAAAAATATTTTGAAGTCTGTAATTTTGTGTGTAGAAAAGTCAATCTTTCTTTACTTCAGCACTTTTATACATTGGAAAAATAAATAAATATATTTTGTAGTATATCAATAAGACTGAGAAAAGTGATGCTTAAAAAGTAAACTACCGGTACTCACTTTTTTGCTCATGTATTGAAAATGTTGAAAATGTGCAAAGCAGTCAAGCAAATGTGGAAATCCAGAGTTTACACCTCAGTTAACGTCAGAAACTACAAACATTGTACATTGCACATATTTTTTTAACACAACAATAAGTTTTGCAGTAGTATAACAGGATTTCTAGTAATTGTGAATGAGGTATGTAAATTCAGACATTGCACGTTTAGAGCACTAGAGGGCAACAGTTGCTTAAAATACAAAGAAGTGTTAAACTGTGTGTTAGTGTTAAATCTGTTTAGCACTACTACAATTATTTTATTAAACTGGAGCCAAACTAGTTATGTCAGAACTGCATTTTAAATTGTAGTGAACTACAAACCTTTCTGCACTTAAATTCTTTATGTAGTTTACTCTGTTTTTTACATAAAAACCAACATAATGTATGCCATCTTTTGCCCCCCACGGAAGGGGAATTCCACCCCAAGCCTCAGATTAGCAGGAAGATTACGGCTCTTTATCAAGCATAAACCACGAGGTACGCCCCATACTCCCACAGGCATGCAGGGGCCCCTCACAGCCTTTCATGCTGCTTACTGTTTACACAGTGGTGCTTGAGTGTAGTAAGCAGGGTGGCCTCCAGTGCTCAGACCAAATAAAAATGTTTATGCCAATAACACTGAAGGCTCCACTGAATACTTAAATAACTTTTAAAGAAGAATACAATGGGAAGCGAGTTTGATTATTATTAGTAAGATGCTCATGCTGTTAGTTCTCTATAGGGACTCAGGAGAAGCTAGCTGGCTTCCCTGAAATCTGCTGATGTTGCACAGCAGAAACATCTGTGATAGCATTCTGCCTCAGACCCATACATTTTCCTAAATTTAATAGGATCAAGTATCTTTTTATAATCCAAAGGTATTGCAGAAAGTTTGGATTTGTTTATAGAGTCGCATAATTCAAAATCACCAGTCAGATACACTGTAAGAGCTTTTGTCACATGTTAATTCTTTTAAAAATACATAAACATTAATTATCAACCAATGTAAAATGTTTCAATGTGTGTATAGTGGAAAAAGAAGTGTATTTAGATTGTATCATACTTCAACAATCTGACCCTGTAGACCTTGGGTGATGATAATACCTATCATAGGAGCAATAGAGTGGGATTAATCACCTTTTTTGTTATTCAATTGCTATAAATAACTACCTCGGCTCATTTAAGATAATAGCCTCTCGTGGCCTGCTTCGGCCCTCTCACTGCTGCCTGGGGCAGCTGGATAGTGAGATTCAGATTCAGCCTACTACTTAGATCTACTTTGACCAGAACATGTCCAGCTAATTTACTTCGCTGGTATTAAGCCTGTGACCCCCATTGTAGTGGGGACCCGCAGGGGTTATTGGGATGATTAGGAAGGAGCTCCACCGTTTTATGTCAACATTTTATCCCCCTGCCTCCCCATAGTTTTCCAGTCAAATCATTTTGAATATGTTTTGCTGTGTCTCTGTTCTCTTTTTCTTAAATGTTAACCACAAATTTAAAAAGTGCAGTCATAGCCTTTTTGTGGTTGGCTAATTAGGAGAATACGTGGAGTTTCACAGTAAATGAGGACAGCCCACAGTGGAGCGGTGGTGCCACTGTACTCTGTTATCATATACACATTACTGTTTATTCTGGTGACAGTAAACATTCATTACTAAACATGTGATACACATGCTGCATGCAAGAAGACAGAACGTGTTCTGCCAACAGATGGTGCTATTACTGGAAGTAACTCTTCACTGTCTGGAAAACCTGCAGTAGGAATAAAATAATTCAAACCTCATAACGAACCGAATAATAATTCAAGCTGCACTGCTGGAACACTGTGCATGATGTTACACTTGCCTTCTTTGCGTTTGATAATTAAATTTATGTGCAATTCAACCCCCCAGGCCAGTCTTCCCTTTTTACCTATAAAATATATTTAAAAACATCTGCACTCGCAAATCCCCCTGGTTCTTTTACAAGAACATAACACGAGGGAGCAGAGCAGGGCTCCTCCAAACCAGATGGATGGAGGAGAGGCTGACTCCAGCAGCCAGTGTGCCGTGCTCCACTCTGCTGCATCACAGCCAAGTGACACAGAGGATCCTTTGTGTCACCATCATCATGCTGCCTGGAGCCAAGAGACACTGTTCCAGAAAAGAAGACTCATTTTCTCACTAACTATTAGGGAGTGGCTCAAGAATAGACATCAAACTGGGCTGATTAAAAATAGAAGAATGGCTGCATGAATGTGTGACTCCTCTGATTCTGCTTCCAAACACACACACACACACACACACACACACAGACAGACAGGTCACCTTTCTTTCTTTCACATGACAAACCGGGCCTACTGAACTTTCAACTCCACAAAGAGACAATAGGCCAGATCTCCATTCTAAAACACACCACGTGTCTAGTCTTGCTTTTCAGCTCCACACTAATAATTTGTGTTGCTCTTGTTCGGTGGTTTTGAGAGCAAGAGGCGGTGTGTATATGGTGGCAGTGTAGCAAAGCCTGACAGGACAACTATTTTATAGAAACACAATGCCGACTCCACCCTCCACCCCAACCGCCGCCGCCACCTCCTGCAGGGAACTGGAGGAGGGCGGGATGTTGTTAAGACAGCTGTGCTGCAGTTGAGAGGGGACACAAACCTAGTACTGTGGGAATATTGCGCACACTTGCCCCCTTTTTCCATTCCAGTATTCCAGTTAATACAACCATGTCAGCACCGTCTGTAATTATCTGCAACAAATCAAAGCTTTTAAAAGAAAGTTATAAGAAAGTATTGCATGCATGGTGTGTCTGTCAGTGAGGGGTGAACTCCAACATCACAGTAAGAATGTGATATAATAGTCTATTGATCCCTTTTCCTGAAATACCACAGATTTTGTGAAGGCTTGACTCTCTGCGATTGTTGTCTCTGTGGTATATAGTGCTATGATGTATTTGTCATCATCAGGATGTGTGGCGGTCCAGCACTGAAGGGGAGAACTGAGGAGGGAAGGGGCATATGTGTATGTATGTAGTGTTTCCCTGAGTCATTACCTCCCAGCAGTCTGAATCTGGACTGTGTATGTGAGCAGCAGCGTCTATGATTTGCCATAGATCTGATATCTCCTCGCGGCCCCAAAACTGTTGTCTAATCCAAACTAGCTGTCACTCAAAACACTGACTCTTCTGTAATTACAGTGATCTTGTCAGACACACAGATGTAGTCAGTCATGGAGTGTGACAGTGTGGTGGAAAGCTGCTGGAGGAAGCCTTTGAGCTTGCTTTGTGCGGATCTTCATCATTCTGTCAGTGAGTGAGTGGAAGCTGTGAGTAAATCCATGTGGCTGGTGAATACTGCTCCTGTCTACACTGCTGTACAGCTTGATATAAAAATCACCCGTAGGTGTTGAAGAGGTTATGTAAAACCAAATTACAGATGCCACATGTCATAGGTCAGTGCTGTGTATTATAAGAATAAGCGTTTGGCATTCAATGATTTCATTTAGCTTCAGAAACAGATTCACGATTGTTTTTCCTTCGTGCCAAGATAGCACATGCTGCAGTGCCATCCATAATGCCTGCCCCTCTGTCTCTAAACCGTAGCACTGCTTAAAGCTAAAGGAAAGATGCTTAACACTCAGCTAGGAACCTTTTTACTCCTTGTGCGTTGCAGCTGGAAAAACGCAGCATATGATTCCAGGGACAAACTGGTTCACACTCTCACACAGCTGCGTTAGACATCTGCAATCCTCAAGTCCAAATGTGGACAAATTTCAGGTTTTTTTCGCATAATGGAAATTAAATAGAGGCTCTGATGCTTGAAAATGTAATGGGACTTAGATTAAAGTGGAAAAACAAACATGATTATAGGCCAGTGAAACTGTAGCAACAAAACATAATTAGTGGCTTAAATTATGTAGTTAATGCTTGTATGAGCACTGTAAGAATCCTTTAGAAATGGGTAATGCTATATGAAAGTATAACACTTATAATAACAATTTTCTGGTTCCTGAATTTGTAATTTCACCACTACAACTAACCTTCAGTTGCAGATATGACTGGAATGTGTTTTGGACCAATGCCCAGAGTGCACCTAGGACTTCACAGCCTGACATTTTCAACCTTGTTTAGCTGCTTTACACCACAGCATGACCTCTATTAAAACCACAACACTTTATTAGACCGTTTGTTGTTTATTGTCAAACAATCTCAAGTCATACATACAGTATAGACAGGAAAGAGCACATGTCTGTAAAGACAAGCAGGGGTGTGCATTTTTCTATGGCGCTGAAGACCGTTAACCTTGGCAGGAAACCTGAAACAACTTTCTGCCACTTCCGGACCTGTTTCAAACTGAGCTCAGTGTGAATTCATTATTAACAGCTCACTCAAGGAGAGATATTGTAAGCAAAGATGCAGTTTTACTATCTTTGAGGAGAAGCAGTCACTGAAACAAGCTGAACTGCGGCTTGAACTAGGGGTTTCCTGTTACCATTTGCCAGATGAATAAACTGCTTTAATAACGGTGTTCACCGAGGTTCACAGCTAAGTCTGTGTCGGCATGCATCGCAAATCCTACAGTGATTATTCAGCTGGGTGTGCCTGTCGAACTCGAGGCCGACATTAAGCTGACAATGACTATATTCACAACCCACAGCCAGATATTTATGTTATCTTACAGCTACCTGCGCAAATGTGACTTTGTAGCTCAAGTTAAGAGGAAGTTAAAACAAGTGAGATACCACACCTCTGTGAACCACAAACACAATTCTGGTTTGAGGGCCCGTCAGGAGTGCAGCTGTGTTATCACTCACAGCTGTTACTTCTGAGCTGTTTCCGAGCAAAATCTAGTTGACTAATAAAGGGCAAGCTGCCATTCTGGCAATGGGAAAACAAGTGTACCTTCCAATATTGCAGAGCTTTGGTCACAGGGGAGTGGGGTCTCTTTCGATTTCTTCCCACTCTTCCTCTTTCCATGCAGAATAGGGAAACCGAATGGAAAGTTGCAGCACGGTCAGCCACCTAACTGATACCAAAAACACCAGGCACACTTGCAGAGATCCCATCAGGCCGTCGTCATAGGAACTATCCCAACAAACACGCATTCTGGCCGCCTAAGACGAATCTGTCATACACATTCTTGTGCAAACCACTGAAAGTATTTAAGCAGTTTGCCTTCAAATTTGGAGAATTATGAAACGACTGGAGTCTGTGAAACAAGTGCTCAATGTCCCATCCGCTTCACTGGTGAGATGCTTTACGTAGCTATTACTAAACTTTTCTTTGCTCCCTAAAAACCTATTGCTAACTTTTCCTCACAGTGAGTGTAAGGAATTTCAGCTGGGCACAGATAGAGCTGACATAAGGGCCAGGAGGTCTCATCTTTAAAGAGGAGAGGTCATAAAAACTTGCTTACAGTCTCTGTCCTCGCCCCAAGGGCCTCAGTGTTTCACCAATAAAGCTGTGAGGATCACATGGTTGTAATGAAGTGGTGAGAACTGAAGTGGCCATTACAGCCCAATTAAACTGCCATCAGTGTCTAATGGAGGCCCCTCGACTGCTGCTTGAAGCAAGAAATTGCAAATAGCCTCAAAGGATCGGATATGCGTATGATCAGCAGTGTTAGAGCTGATCATTTCAATGAATACCTCTGTTTTTAATGGAACATTTAAAATCACAGCTGCATGAGATGTGTGGGTTTGTGCGAAACATGTTCTGTAGCAGTCATGTAGGAGTCATATCTGTCTGTGTCACCTGACCTGTCTGACGGAAACCTCTGTGGTGCTAAAGCAAACATCCTGAGGCCTCTGTAGCTACAATTTGCTAAGTACCAGATTTTCCACACAGCAAATGCCACCATCATTCAAAAGCAAAACATTTGAGGATGCAGACATGTGTATGTGAGAAAACAGAGTTTGGTTGTAAGGGATTGCTACAAACAATCTGCTTCTACTCTGCTTGGGAGACAAAGAAAGTGCACCCCATTCTTAAAGGCCAAAAAAAAAAAAAGAAAAAAAAAAGAAGCAAACTCTGCAAGTTATTTATGTGGATGTGTAAAACAGAAAAAAACTCAGCACCCTCCAGTATGCTGAGCAAAAGAATCCTTGGAAATCTGTGGAGTAATACTAACTAATCTTTTGTAGCCCTATACACAGTAGTCAGACCATTTGTCGCCATCAATCCTGTCTTTGTCAGGAGTGAAAACACTCGTTAATCAGCTTTTATGGAAACTGAAACATTCTTCCCCTGTGACTCAGTGTACTGTCTCTGAGACATGTAGTAGCAGTGAATAGACATATTCAAATACTAAAATACTTAATATATAAACCTTGAACTTGTTTTTTGCAGTGAACTGTGATGCAGTTACTGCATTTAGGACCAAACTAGAAATATATGACTAGCAGCAATAGTACAGAGAGGTAGACAGGAGAAATTAAAGATGAATAATCAGTCTCACTTTTGGGAGATTTACACAAAGACTATTAATATAAGAACTATGCTTTGTACACATTTATTAGGAGCATTATTATGTGGGCAGGTTGCTTTTATTTTCACAGTCGTGAATGGCTCGTTTTTTAGAGCAGAGGTTTATTACACACAGAAGGATTTTTTTAAATTGATGCATTTTCTGCACACCAGCAGCCCATTAGTCAACTTGAACAGACTCTAGTTTCTTCAAATAAAAGCTAACGAGACTTGCTTTTTAATTCCAGTCCCGACCAAAAGAAAGCTAAGCCAACTGCTCACAACTGCCACGCAACATTCAAAGAGAATTCACAATTCAGCTGTATGTCGCCACTGCCCCTTGAACTTTTATGCAAACGATCATGTGGCTCTTGTTGTTCCTAAAAGACCAGAAGTTGGACTTCCTGTTTTGTACATTTTCCCATTTACTGGCAGAGGAACTGAGGCTAGCAACTTAGTCTGACTGTGGACATAAATCCTTTTATAAGGATTCTGGCCAATGGGACTAAAACCTATGAACTATGTGCATTCTTAAGTCTATCCTATGGTTAAAAAATCTAAGCTAAATAAATACTACTTTTTACAGTCAATGATTTCATGACTTACAGGCCTAAGCACAAACTTACTTTAATCCTTAAAAAAAGAGACATACCAAGATTTAAAATCACTTTTTTAATAAGACATTACAATGACATTGTTCTGTACATGGTTCCCCCAGTCAAAATAGGAGTAAGAGCTGCACCACAAGATGTCTTTCAACACTTCATCAGTAAACAGCTCCCTCTGACTGCCCAACAGATGGACTCTGATGTAGGGTTACTGTTCTTTCGTACTCATGCTACAGATATAGGCTATCATATAATGTCCCAATACTGAGACTAATCAACTGTGGTATCAGATTGAGAGAACTCAGAGCTGAATGACATTCCTTTGGAAAGACTGAGTTGACAGACTACGTTACCCGAAATTAAAAATGCATCCCGACAAGCATCTGTAGGCCTATTTTGTTGAATATTCAGCACATTTAAGAATCAAGACATGACACAAAAGGTCAATTGCTTATCTATATAGCCCACATAAGGGTATTGGGAGAGTCACTTTTTCTCTGGTGTCAAGACTGTTGACAATGAAATGTAAGTAATGGTGATTTTTTTTTTTTTTCGTTTTCTTTTTTCTTGCAGCAGTCAATATCTTTGAGAAGAAACACTTTTCATCACAGTACTGTGTTAAAAGGTCCAAGTCCTTCCAAGTAGGCTACATGACATTAAAACTGTCCCCTTAGAGAAAAAAAGATCCAAGTTCAATGCAACTGAGACAGATAAACATTGAAACAAGCTTCAGTCCAAAAATGAAGATAAAAACCTCAGCTTCATTAGAAAAAAATTATATAAAACAGGAAAAATAACAGGCAAAGGCGGTGATCTCTGTGGCTTTAACATTAGGACTAATTCAATATTCATCAAGCCCCAAAGTAAAGCATGTGACACGGGCCTGCTACAGAGTACAAGCAAACTGTAAGCCAGCAAACCCAGTTAAAGATAAATTAGTCATGGGGTAAACGTAGTATTAAAAATAAATGGGAGATAATCAACTTTTTCTTAACCATATTCATTTTGAGAAATTATTTGTTACTTGCAACTTTATTATAGTTTGACCTAGAACAGTCAGCAATCAATCATTAAGATTTGTAATTTGAGGTTAGCCATGTCAAGCCTTCATACAGTCCATCACCTGTGGTCGCACAAGAGGGCTGAACATACCAATTCCTATCTCTGATGCGGGTCAATCCGAGCTTCTCTTGGATTTCATGTGGCTTCATGGCATCCGGAAGGTCTTGCTTATTGGCGAATATTAAGATGATGGCATCCCTCATCTCTCGGTCATTAATGATGCGGTGAAGTTCCTGCCTTGCCTCGTCGATGCGATCCCTGTCCGCGCAATCCACCACGAAAATTAACCCTTGGGTGCCTGTGTAATAGTGTCGCCACAGAGGACGAATCTTATCCTGGCCTCCGACATCCCACACGTTGAACTTCACATTTTTGTAGGTGACAGTTTCCACATTGAAACCGACTGTGGGGATTGTGGTGACAGACTGTCCGAGTTTCAGTTTGTAAAGGATTGTTGTCTTCCCTGCAGCATCAAGTCCAAGCATCAGTATCCTCATCTCCTTGTTGCCAAATATTTTTGATAGCATTTTCCCCATTTTGAACTCTTGTGCATAAATACTTTGCTCCTAGCGAGAAATTGCCCGACACAGTGGCGATGATTATTCACTTTGACTACAAATTCTGTTTTCTTATGGGCTTACCTGTGAAAACATGACTCAACAAGGAGCATATATTAAAGAAAAAGTCAAAACTGCCCCCTCATGTTTAAAATGCAAAAAATAAAAAACAACAGCACTTAGTGGCTTTTTACTTCAGAGTCTTTGCGTCAGGATCCTGTCATATACAGGGACATTTATGTTCAGAGTATCACAACGTTTTCTGGGCCTATGCACAACATGGCACGGTTAAACTTGGCAGCAGTTGTTGCAGGACGTGCATTGTGTTGCCCAAGTCAGCAAAGAGCTGTGGGACAGAACGGGCTGTAGAAAATGCACAGAGCAGACACGTTGTATTTATAAGGAGCCGAAAAAGCCGCGGCACTTCTAAGTTCCTGCTGGTGTTTGTGTCTGGCAGCCCTCCTCGCCGGGTGCGCCCTTGTTCTCTTCGCCGCTACCAGGGCAGAAAGGCGGCTTTCTGCGGCTATTCCATCAAGTGTTCCGCCGGGTAACTTCACAGTCCTGGAACGGACCACTTCGAAATAACAATCCTTTGTGATGCAGCAACACATGCATCCACTCACGAAACTCCACTTCTTGTCCCCCTGAAACGAGATTTCGGAGGAGGGTCAGACATGCCAAGTTAGCAAGCTACCGCTCACGGCTGCTAACGACAGCTAGTAAGCTAGCATTAGCTCGTTTGTTGCATAGTAAGCTAACTGTTAGCCTTAAGCTAACTGGCTAACGGCAATTAGCTTGTGCAAACTAATCATACGTGAATGTAAACCGCGTGAAAAAATGACAAATTGTTTGTGTCAAATCTCGCGGAGATGAATAGTCATATTAAATATAAGCAATTTACCTCCTATCTCCCCCTCCTGTCTCGATAAATACACCCAGTTCTCGCCTTTCTCCTTTAAGTCGAGCTGATCGCAATGCTGCTACACCGGAAAGGTGTGGAGCTGCATTAACCGCCACTTCCTCCCGTCGACTTGATTCAACTTCTGCTGTCGAGTGCGGCTCTTACTGTCTGGAGCATGAACGACTCAGGTTCAACAGTTAACCCCCACACCCCCGAACTGTCACCACACACCGTGTAGCATATTTCTGCACCATGGAGCCAGTTTTAGTTTATCATTACACATTATAGCTGTTAAAACATATCATTACGTTTTATTATATATATATATATATGTATATAACGCACCGACGACACAAGCAGGCCACGTTTTCTTTTAGATCTATTAGACACGACATGAGAACTTTTTGATTTACATATTGATATGAATAAATAAAATAGATAATGTGTATAATACAGTCTATCTCATAGTCTCATCTGTCTAGTACTCAGAAGGTTAATAACACCCCCTTGTGGTGTTTGTTGTGCATCGGCTGTTTTGTTGAACGGCATTAAAATACTACACAAACTCAGAATAAGTACTAAAACTACAAAAGTACAAGTATTCCACTAAGAAAACAATGTATTTTAGACATTTTGATGATTTTGATGCTGTTGATAATATGATTTGTTAATGGCAAAGACATTTTCTAGTAGCCTATTTAAGAAATCTATGTTACAATAGAGAAACAAAAACAGCATCTGGTAGACGTGCAGACAGAAGATTAATTAATTCATCATTTAATATCATTATATGTTTTTATTAAGAATCTTCATCTTCATCTTCATCATCAACAAAAAACAACTAAAACTAAATCTGTTAAATAAAGGTAGTGGAGTAAACAAACAATATGTCCCTCTGAATTGTGATGGAGTAAAAGTATTAGCCTATACAACAGACATACTCCAGTAAAGTGCCTCAAGCTTGTGCTTAGTAGAATGGGGAGAATACAGACCCCAGAAAATGTGGACCACACATCTCCATTGGATATGTTCCTTCCTGCTACTGTCTCTCTTCTTGACTGAACAAAGTGTATATCTGCCTTAGCTACTAAAACAAAATAAGGTGGCCAAAAAAACTCAGCACATTTAGGTTTTATTTATAGTACAAATCTAACTGTATCATAATTGAGGAATTGTTATTTTGTGTTGCATCATGATAACACACCATAAAAGACTTCATCTGTGCATTTGACACAGCAAACTGTGACTGAGGGTATAATAATTAATTGAACCCAAAATTTATATTTCACTTCTACCAAACCAACATAGTGCATTGTGGAAAACATTTAGAAACTATAGGCACAGCATTATTTCACCTTTAAAATAATACAAAATCTAACTCATTTACATAAAAATACATGCACTTTTACTTTGTGTTTAAAGAACGTAAAGAGTTCAAACAACAACAAACGACAACAACGAAACAGTTGCAACAGTTGAGGCGTGTGTAAATATTTGAACAATTTGAAAAGTCAATGTATGTTTTCTGCAGAGCTTGTACTTTAAACTAAATCAACACAATGTGTAATTTGACTAGAGGTGCCTAAACATTTACCTACAACTGTAGGTAGACACAACAAACTTTTGGCTATCAGCTTAGTGCAGAAGGAAGGTTAAAACCAGAAGACTACACACAAGGTCAGATCTAAATCAGTGTCTATTTATGTGTTTATACATGTGTATATTTATATATTTTTTCAGTTTATACTTGGAATTTTTGTCTTCCTCTTCTATTCTCATAGATTATTTAGTATAAAACATCCAATTCCAGTAGGTGCCACAAATTTTCCCTAGTTCAGACTTGGAAAGCAAATCTTTCCAAGTGCAGACCTGATCGAGGTTCACCTGTAGTGGAGTAGTGTTAATGTGAGTGTATTTTCTCTTGTGTGTGCATCCTGCTTGTGCTTCCTCTGAGGAACCCCAGTGAATCCTGCAGAGGGTCATGTGTGCAGGTCGTCAGGTGTTTCTGGTCACGCCCATTTCTGCTGACGTCAGAGTGGATACGGTCCATCGGCATTTCAAGGACAAATTTACACAGAGGTTAGGAATTAAAACTGTCACCACCTGTTGTTGACTACTTAGAAATGCAAATAAAGCGACGGGCCTGCCTTCTGCTTATTACATAATATTATTATAATGGAAACTGGCTTTCTCCCCCTAAGGCGGGAAAAACTGCAGCACTTGAAGATCACCACGGGCTCAACGAGCGGTTTTTAAAGGAGCAGCTCCGCCTGACTTTAAATTCATCATGGCGGATTCCAGCTTCGATAACATGACATCCCTAGCCCGGGCTCTGTCTCAGCCGAAGCTAGACCTGATAGAAACAAACGACATTCATCCTCCGAGAAATGTCCAGCTGCATCAGTGCCGGAGGAGAAAGTTGTCGAGCTGCAACTCGTTGGAGTGTGTGGAGCCGGTAACATCACCGTGTGCCGAGGCTCGGGTCCTGGTCATCAACACCGGAGGAACCATCGGGATGACACTTCACGATAACGGTGGTATTAGCTGAACGAGCTCATAGTTATCTTTCTGACCTGTGTCGTGAGGAAGCTGTTGTGTGACTGTTAGCTAGCACGTCAGGTTAGCTGGTTGGGGGCGAGTTGCATCATGTTGCTGTGAACATGAGGCTCGGAGCAGCCTGCGTGACAGTAACGTTATGCAAGTGCACCCGAAAATAGTCCCTCAGAGAGCTTAACACGGTGAAGGGGAGATTACAGCAGCACCCTGACCTAGTCTCTTGAAGTTAAATGCAGCATGTGAAGCTTTAAAACTGTGATCACAAGTTCCTACCTTCACCTATTACAGGAAATGGCCAGTCAAAGTTAGACAGAGCTAAATCACTACTGTACAAGCTGGTTCCAGTGATTACAGATTCACTCAATGAATAACTAGATGTTGACATGAACTGTTGGGCAACATCTGCAGCATAAAGTGAGACAGAATGACATTCAGATGTCCCACTAGCGCTTTACGCCCATACCTCTCCCAGGTCATTCATCCCTGGTTCACATCCTGTATTAAACCACAACCTTCTAACTTTGTGGGATCCACTCATGTCATGAAGCCAGTTCTTCCGACAGGTGCCATATAGTACAATTTTATTGTTAATCTTGTTTGTAAGGGTTAGGATGAGATTAAACACAGCTTGCTTTGTGCAAATTTGTATGTTTAAATGTGTGTATGAAAGTCTTAACACACCCATAAAGTATCTTCCTTTTCTTAAGTGTAAATTATTAATCTTTAACTTCGTGTGACCGTGTCAGTCACCCAGAATGAAATTTTAAACATCAGTTGAGAATGAAATATTTGGACAAATGTCAAACCTAGACTGCAGTTAATGAAATACTACTTTGTACCTTTATGTGTTTTCCTCTGGTCAACATCCCTTCAGTCTTTCTGTCTTGATTTGTGGAAACAGCTTTCTTACTGTGCTGTGAGCCGCCACGTGTCATCTCTAGTTTAAAGTGTAGTATGAAATTTCTGCTGGCGTTCATCCATAGTGCACTAAACAACCCTGTAGCATTGGCGCTGCTAACAACGCTTAACCGAGTTTAATTATATATCTCATAATACTGCCAAGTACAATAGATAGAAAGCTATAAACTCAGTAAATAACATAAATTGATTTTTTGGAGCACCTGTTAAAATGCCATTCCTTACAGTTACCACTAGGGTTCAGTATGAGACTGATGTGTGACGTTGAGCTAGTGATACATTTTCTGCACAGTCCTCTCCTCTGTTTAACATTAATCCCACAGAGCAAAATATAAAATATTGAAATAACCCCCCTTTTGCTATTTCTGTAACCTACAGTGCTTGCACCAAAAGCCAATGCCTTTGTGAAGAGTCTGCGCAAACTTCCCATTCTCCACGATGAGATGTATGCCCAGCAGACCTCCCTGTATGAATACTACGGCTCTGACAACACCCTAGTCCTGCCGTAAGTTCACCCAGAATCCCCTTTTATTTACAACATAATCTAACTGTAGCTTCCTCCTGAAAAGTACAATGCACCACACTGTACTTTTCATATCCATGGGCCTCTTCGTGGTCAAAATATATACTATACTATACTACGTATCCAGGGCTTGACATTAACACCCGCCAAACAACACCCAGGTGTATTTCAGCTGTAATGGGTAACAAAGTCACTTCCAATAGCCCCTTTGGCAGATTCAGTTTATAGTCTTTTCAAAAAGCATCTGAAATAATGAACTAATTGCAACGTGACACTTCAACACGACATGCAGGGGGGGATGCAGTGACACAGCTGAGATGTGTCTTGATTCTGGTAATTACAGTGGTTATTTACATTTAAAAGCGTTGTAAATCTATTCAAAAGTACATTTTAGAACGCTATAGTCAACTTTAATCATATAAGCCGTGATTTCACAGCAACAAAATTGTTGCCTGTTAAAAGCTGAGGGGCTATTAACTTTAGAAAACAACTAGCCAGCGTGACTGGGGAGCAAGTTAATGTCAAGCCCTGAATTGGCTCTTTTTATAGATGCAACACATAAAATTCCTATTTTTAATATAGGTCAGCTTTTCCATTTGCAAACATTCAGGACACTGAATTCTTATTTAAAGTAAAGTTTAAGGTCATTGTAATCCCTGAGACAGTGTTAGTAGCTGTACGTGGGAACGTCCAATAAAATCAGTGAACAGCAGCTTATCCACTATTTATCATTTTATTTTTGTCTGTTGAGTTTCATCTATAAAGGAAATAAACAATATATATGTAATTAAGGAGGCCCAGCACATTCCACTTGACTTGCTGTGTCTTCCGTCCTTTTAATGAGAAAAAATACATTTCATGCAGTGTAATTTTATTGTTTCAGACAGCTAACTCTGTGTTTGAGAGAACCTTAACAGGCCTTAATCATACAGATATTTAGTGTGTGTAAACCATTACAAATAGAATAAAATATTTCATATATTTGTCAGGAAAGTTTTTGGGGGGTTAGAATGAATAAACACTGCACCTTATCATCTTTAAAAATAGTTTATTACACAATGGAAGATACATGTTTGTCATTTAAGAAGCATAGATTGATTGAAAAAAACTCACTGCTGCGCTAAGAATAGCAGTTGTTGTAATGACTTTGAATTGCTTTCTTTGCTTTAACAGGAAGCCAACGTTTCATTCGGCCGAGCCATTTCATGGGTGCTGTAGTACTGGTAGCATTGCCTGTACTGTGTTTGAGTGGTTTGATGTCTCCTTTGGCCTCAAGATCAAATGTTAGGGTGTGCTTGCTTGGACGGAAATGCATGACAATGTGGCCTTTGGCAACAATAACTGGAAGGATACAGGTGCATGCAGTAGTGTATTGCTTACTTGCTAATGTCACCTCTCCACATTTCCCGCAGTACCTCATCTGGCATAGTCTAATGTTTGTTGGAGGCTTTTTATTTATCTACTCAATTCCATATGTGCTTTTGTTGTCTTATTGTCATGGTGCCTGTGCTGTAGGGCAATGAGAGTGGAGCCCATTGTGACAGGCTTCCAGCTGATCAACAACCTCTGTGGGATCTTCATTGTCAGTGATAGTTTAGGTGTCTGTGCCACAAACATACCATCTCTCAATAATTTGCATACCTCCTTCATGTTGACTGCAGCTGTGAAAGTCGGCTGAGCGGCAGTGTGGAGTGGGATGTATGGTACATATAACAGCTCTAGACATTATTCCAGACGGGTTTGTGAACCTTGAGGTTGGGGGCATGGTGGCAAACTGTTTATTTGTTTAAGTGTATTTACTTTAGGTGACAGTGGAGTTTTAGTGCTCTGCACGTACCAACTTTCCAGTACTCATTCACCTGCCTTTTAGCTTATTCAGTGTTTTAAGTAATTTATTTAGGCTATCACCATAACTAATATTTGCTAATCTGTGAGTTTATACAGTGTTAATATAACGTTAATATCCCCTACAGTAAGTGCTTATGTGAGTGTAATAAGTTTACAGTTAATAATATACAGCTGTCTAACATATGTTGAATCCTTCTGACAAGGGAATTGGTTTCATTTGTTGAAAAACTTTATTAGTCTGAGACTGAGAGATGAAGCCATTGACCACATACACATTCATTATTTTGAGGCAATGAAGCATGCTGGCACCAAATATGTAGCTGTGCAAAACCTTACACTGCCTACACTGATGATTTGAATAGTGTTATCTGGCTTCGTGTTTATTAGCAACATATGTTTTAGGGTCATGTGTGGACTAAAGACTAATTAGAAGAATGTCTGTAGCACCCGTGGCTGGGTGAACCATGGCTTGCCTGTTCTTCCCCCTGCTGTTCCATTCAGCTCCTATCTCCATGTTATAAGGCTGCCCTATGGTAATGTGGGGGGTGCTGTGCTGTGTTTCTTTAAAAGGGAGATTAAAAAGAAAATCTGTCTATGGCTGTTTATCCAGACATGCTGCCTTACACAGAGTGTCGCAGGTGGGGCCATGGGACGCCCGAGTTAAACTCCACTTAGAGGCGACATAAATATGCATTGATGCAAGGCTCCCTCCCCTGTTATTCGAATAAAAAAAGAAACGCAGGCTTCTGCCCTGACGTGAAATGACTCAAATAACCCTCAAGATATATCACCTTATGCCCCTCAGCTTCCTTGAATTTACAAATCGTGTTAGTAAGACACCACAGAATATTCTACTATAGTGGAAAAGATAAGACTGCTCTTTCTACCAGGGTCCTTACCATTACCTTCCCTTGTACATTTCCAAAAGTGTCTCCGTCTCTAAAACTGGTTTTGGCACCCTGCTGCTGAGACAGAAGGCCCAGTTAAATAGATTTTGTCTTGCTTCACAAAGTCAGCACAGTTTCTTGCATTCCCCTATCTTTCCCTAAAATGCGTTCTTAATACGAACACAATAATTATTAGCTTAACCATGCATCCTTTACAGCTGGAGTAAACCTCACTAAAAGCACTGATTTATTTTGGGCTGTTTGTTCTGTCTGCATTCAGTTTTTGTGGATACCATTATTGTGTTTTGTGCATGACTGGAACTCATCATTACATTTCTGTCTTCCAGACTGAGCGAAAACAATAAGAGGATAGTCTACAATGTGTTAGAGTATAACCCTTTGCTGGATTCATCCAATATGACCACTGATGACTGGGGTAGAATTGGAAAGGACATTGAGGTATTTGCTGCTCAGTTATTTTAATTATTATACAATGGATTCAGTTTCTTTCTTTTATAATATAGCACCCCACAATTTTTGCTTTGAAACGGTAGACACTCATCCAAATTCTCACTCATACATTGTACCATAGAATATGAAAGAGCAAATTATGATGTTTGAATTTTGGTTTAATTTTTACTTTATTCAACAGTTATAACAATAAATCTAACAAACAAACAAACAAACAAACAAAAATAATCCATTTTGTGCAATTAGATTTTTTTTTTCTTTTCTCAATCCAGAGAAATTATGAAAGCTACGATGGTTTTGTGATCCTACATGGCACAGACACCATGGCTTACACAGCCTCTGCCCTGTCCTTCATGTGTGAACATTTGGGAAAACCAATCATCCTCACTGGCTCACAGGTAAGAGCTGCTGCTTCAACAGAGCATTGCAAATCAAAACATAAAATGTCTTTGTTGTGTTTTCAGTTATTACTCTATTCTTTAGATATACAATAAGTTAACACTTTCTGTGTTCAGGTGCCCATCTATGAGATGAGGAATGATGGCAGAGACAACCTGCTGGGGGCGCTGCTGATTGCTGGTCAGTTTGTTATTCCTGAGGTAAGAGAACTGAGATGGCACCTATAGACTAAATGTAAAAATGTCCTTAATTTAACAGTTTCAAAGAAGGAAAGTTAAGAGTTGCTGTATTTTAAAACGTGATAGAGATGCTTGTGGTGACTTCGTAATCTTTATTTATTTTTATATTTTTTAATCTTTATTTATTACATTAGTTTTTGTGTGTCAGAGGCTGATGCATGAAATAAAGTCATTCAACAATGTAAAAATATTTTTCAACATTTTGAAAATGTGTGAGCACTGCTGGCAAGCAAAAGGTAACAAAAGCTCTCCTAAACAACTCGTCCGATGAGAAAGCTTTCTAACTGCAGCGAGATATGTTTCGCAATACTAAACGACAACAATTATCAAAACGGGAAAAACACTGTCGAGTCTTATCAACGTAATCTATAAATGACCGAAGAGCACCGAAAATTGTTGTTTCTAATTGACTTTACCACACTAAAGCACAACACCTTGCACTAATTGTAATATTTTCATTGGCTGATAGTTTGTACTGAGCTCATGACAAATTTATGCCTTCTTCGCCATCACATAGGTAGACGGGTTTCCATGTTCCGTGTCATTAAACACACCACTATCTCTGTTCAGGTATGCCTGTATTTTTACAACAAACTCTACAGAGGGAATCGTGTCACCAAGGTGGATGCTGGGAGTTTTAATGCATTCTCCTCTCCTAATTTGCCTCCACTGGCCACTGCTGAAGTGGACATTAGAAGTAAGCCAGTGATGTACAGTAATGGTCCTGTATTCATGTGGGTAATGATGGATAAAACCAGTTCATTTGTTTCCTGTGTCTTTTCCACAGTAAACTGGGATACAGTTTGGAGGGCAAACACCACAGCAAAGTTTCAAGTCAGTACTGAGCTGAACAGGAATGTAGGCCTGCTCAGGCTGTTCCCAGGAATCACTGCTGCTACTGTAAGTGTAATAGAAATATTGAGTAAAAGTGTTTTTGTAACTGGAAGTCACTCCCTGAAATATAGTATAGCGCTGGTGGTACAGAGAGTTGACTGATGTATCCAGACGTTTCATAGTGCACTCGTCTACAAATTGGTTTATATTTAGGATTATTAGCACAGTCCTAAATTTGATTACATGTCTCCCAAATATGATCCTATGTCCATTTGTGGGTAATTGCACAATTTCAGATCAACGCCAGATTATCAATAATGAGAGAATTAACTTAACTTAACCGGCGTGGTGCAAGACTTGTAGCCAAGAATGTTTTCCCTTCTCAGAGGTATTAAATGTAATTGAAAATGTTCTTTAAAGGTAACAGACTGTGCAAAAACTGTTGCTTTGTCTAACTGCAATAAAATATAGTTAACTTTGATTTAATTGTGCCATTACCCGTCTTCCGTTACTCTCCTGGTGATGTAACTGCCATCCAAAGCTCAGCCCAGAGAAAGATGAGAACGACTTATGGCCCATGACCAATCACCCTATAAAGAGGGAGGATTGGTATAGATACTGTAACATTTAGCTGCACCTCCCCCTTGCAGAGGCTGCTGGGAGAGTGACTTTACTGTCTCAATCTGCTCCTACTGCCCAGTTCCGCTATCAAGACTTCTTTACAGCTTTTAACAGCCTTTATGAGGCACCATTTTGATTAGACACCAGGCCCTAATGTGCGCCCTGTCTGTGCTCTTCATTGGTAACCTGTGTCAAACATTTCTTGTCAAACTGCTTATCACATCAAAAAAAATGCTTTTCATGTCACCTCCTTTTCACCTTTTATGGTAAACTGCTGTGATCTTGCCAAGTGACTTTATGCTTTCTAACACCTTCAGATTAATTGCTCTCCTTCCTGCCATTTCAGTCATCTGTCATTGAGTCATATGCTGTGGCTAATGATGTGGTATAAGGCCTTCCAGTGCCAGCCAACCAGTGACTGAGATGCTGGTTGTGTAGAGTGCACCAGATGGGCTTTTAGGAGAGTGGATGGTCTCAATACATTGGAGTGAAAGGGGCTGCAGGAAAAGTAACATGGAATACTAATTCCTCAATTAGATTCTACACAGTTGAGCAGCCACTTTCATTTACTCATAAATTGTGGGTGTTTATAAACAGTCTGTGTTTGTATCTGTGTTCAGGTGAGAGCTTTCCTGCAACCGCCCATGGAGGGGGTCGTCCTAGAGACCTACGGCAGTGGCAATGCTCCTGATAACCGTCCTGACCTGTTAAAAGAGCTGAAGAAGGCCACTGACTCTGGCGTCATCATTATGAACTGCACCCAGTGTCTAAGGGGGACTGTTTCTACATCTTACGCTACTGGAAAAGTAACTCTTGTCTTTCTCTCTGAATAATTTCCCAAATTAAAAAGGAGAGGCTGGTCAGTTAAATCTGTCAAATCATATGTATCTATGACTTCTTAGGTGTTGATGGATGCAGGGCTCATAGCTGGTGGTGACATGACTCCAGAGGCCGCCCTGTCAAAGTTATCTTACGTGTTGGCAAAGAAGGATCTTGTTTTTAATGCTAAGAAAAAGGTTGGTATCTATCTCCAATAAGTGATTATGCCTTCTCCTTTCTAGAGGAGATGCAGAGAGATGCAGTAACAGTATTCAGATAGTTCATGGAGAAAATACTAGGTATAACAATAGGGAAGCAAACCTGTGTTTTGTGTGTGTGACCCTCTCCCAGATGATGGGCCAGAACTTAAGAGGTGAGATGAGTTCTGACTTAGCAGGTGCTAAGCTGTGTCTGACGGACAGCCGCTTCATCCAGGTCATTGCCAAATCTCTGAGCATCAGCTGCAAGGAGGTGAGGGCACCAACAGCTCACACAGCAAACACTCTGCCTACCACTTTGTATATTCCAAACATTTCTTTAATGTTTTCTGACATTTACTAATGCAACTTATATGTGGGGTATGTATAAAAAAGTTCTAGTATGATTGATTAAAGTCTGTGATGTCTACAGGAGCTGGAAGCCATCCGTGATGCTCTGAGTCCCCCACTGGCATGCGCTGCTGCTAAGATTGGAGACATAGAAGCTTTAGAAGCCTTAAAAGAGATGGTATGTAACATTACAATCACGAGCAAGACAAGATGTTTAACTTAATAACCTTTTTATACACACATCTTGGGATTTTTATGGTTTGTTCTATTTTCCTGTGGGCACATTAAGAATTTCCTACGAGCTTTGCTATGTTCTGCTCAGAGTGGCCCTGTCTTACTTTGATTATGTTTGGTTTGTAAGGTCAGAGTTTGCAATTGAAGTGATGCTTCTGGGGTCATCAGTCTCATATTAGTGGGCTGTAGGAAACGTAAGCTTATAAAGACAAACAAAACACGAGATCTGACTGGTAAAACAGGCCTAGAGTTGCCGCAGCTGTCACATGTTTGTATGTGGGTTGAATAGTATGTAGCTGGTTCTTTGATTACCTTCCAAGACAAATGCAGTGTTATCTGTATGTGGGAGAAGTGTACAATGCTCAAACCTACAGTTGAAGTTTTATTTTTTGTCCCTGGCAGTGGTGAAATAAGGTACATAAAGATGATAATAGAACTTGTAATGTCTAATAAAGGATATAAAAACAATCTCATAAAAAGACCAAAACTAACAACATGTCCATCTCCAGATTAAGTACACAATTAAGTATTTACAACAGCAGGATGTGTGCGGGTTGGACTCATTTTAAACAACAGTGTCCGTGTTTATTGTAACAAATAACTTTTGGACAATAATAAAGTTTCATCTAAAAGAGGCGAAAGCTTATAGAAGGTAAATAAGCTTTCTTATTAGTAAGATCAGGTGGTTGTTTTAGTCCTTTTTTTTTTTTTATTTGTTCATAATAAATTTAATAGACCAGTACCTAAAGCACCAGGTAAAATACATTGATGGTTTCATGTTTTTCTTTGTCACAGGGCAGTAACCTTAGTCTGGGTGACTATGATGGACGTACACCCCTACATATTGCTGCCAGTGAGGGACACCTCAAAATGGTGCAGTACCTTCTGAGACATGGAGCGACAGTTTATGCTAAAGATCGCTATGGGGATACACCCCTATGTAATGCTGTGCGCTTCAGGTAAACCTTTTTTTTTTTTTAAGCCATAATGGCAGATGTGTTTGTTTTTTATCTTTCTCCTAATATAATTACTGAAGCTGCAAACACAACATTTAAAATCCCCCTTTTGGCCATTGTTATTCCTCATAGCCATTTAAGTTGTTTCCTGTAAAAATGTTGTAAATAGCTGCTGTAGAGCAAAATTAAATGAACTGCTGCAAGGTAGGAAATCTGGATCTGCTTAAATGACAGGAAGAGAGCAGAGGCTGTGTGGGGTGGGGGGGGGGGGTGAAACCAGGGGAGCTACTCATAATGGAGTTTAGAGGCCAGGCAATAATTATAAACTAATTAGGCTAATTGTCATCTGAACATTTAGAATGTGTTTATTTTTACCAAAGCTGATTTTTAATTCTCGTCATTCGTTGACATTGCTCTAAATGTCTGTCGGGGAAAAGCAGCGCTTAATGTGTCTGTGTTAGTAGCTATGTTGGGCCTCAGGGTGAAAACGTTGCATGTTTCGAAGCTGTGCCAAATGGCTGTTGTCCTATTTTAACGGTTGGCACTGCAAGTGTGGACTTGTTACCTTTGTGTTCATCATGGTGGAGTGATGCACTGGAGCTCCAACACCTGTCATTACACTTCTTATAGCATGCTGCACACCTTGACTTACTGTACTCTACCTGAATGTATTTATTGAAATCACAGTAATACAACTGGAGTTTTGATTTACTCTCAGGAAATGTCAGCATGTCTGACACACTTCTCATTAACATTTCAATGGTGTTGCTGCACGATGTCCATAAAAGGAGTGGTAGAGAGAAAGAAGGTTTAAAGAACAAAAATGGGGAGTGTCCCCTGAACAGGTCCTACCAGCCTGCTCCCAGTTTCACAGATGAGAGATACTGGCTAACATGCTACAGGAAATGTTCTATGTCTTTTCAGTAGTCTCTTTGGCTCTAACTTTACATTATGTCTTAACAATTAAACAAAATCTATCAAATAGACCTCTTAGATTACTGTCACATAATCCTTCCTTCACATAAAAAGCTTTAAAAACTCAGCAGCTCAGTGTTGAACCGTTTGTGCCTTTTGTTTTAATGTTTATTCTTGCCACAGCAAATGTCACCGCATGTGACTTATGTGTGGGTGGTTCATTGTGGGGGATAAGGAACTTGTTCTTACTTGCCACTACTTCAATTTCTTTGTCTCTCAAAGTAAAAAAAAGAAGTTCGGAATAAACTTAATAAATTAAAATGTGTAAACGTTTTAACGTTGTTAATTTCAGTTTTGATTGATTTTTATCAGTGATGTAATTTGCATCTGTATATCTGCTGTTAGCAACATAAAGTCCTAATTGTATTTTATTGTTACATGTCATATAACTAACTTAGGCACAAGGAAGTTGTGAAGCTCCTGAGAAAGACTGGCGCCCACTTCTCCAGAGATGAGTTGGAGGAAGCAGGGACAGAACTGTGCAGGTGAGACGCACACAAAGCATTTCTTCAACAAATGCACACATACAGTCACTAACCTTTGAGCTGCTCAGCCATTTACAGTGACCCATCCTACATAGCTGTCACAAGTACAACCAGTTGTCCCACTGTTACACAAACTGTAGGAATGCTCCCTGGCAGCATAGCTTAGGATCTGTTCTGCATCTCTAGTGTTGGCAACACTAAAATGGCACACTTGCTGGCCAATGTTATTTAGATTTTGTTGAGACACTTCCAATTTACAGTTTCAGAATCACACCTTTTGTGAGGCTCGATTAGCATGGCTCATCTCACTGTTGGGATAAAACATACATCTATCTTAAATCTATCATAAAGCCTAACATTATTTACTTTCCATGCTGGTTTTGTTTCTTTATGCAGCTCATCTCTCTCCCTGTGTCTGATTGTGTTTATTGTACTGATTTTAGCTAACTGAGCCCTTTTCTGTAATAACCCCCCCTTTTTTTTTGCTGTGTGTCAGTCTGGCAGCCAGTGGTGATATGGAAGGGCTGGAAATCTGGAGCCTAGCTGGAGCAGATCTGAATAAACCAGGCTATGATGGACAGACAGCAATTCAAGTGGTGGGTTTTAGGGACACCTTTTGCACCGTAATAACACTTACATTCTTAAAGTAAACCCCTCTTATTTATTCTTATTGCTCACCTGTAAAAGGCCCGGGCTGTTGGCAAAAAGGAGGCAGTGGCATTTTTAGCCCAGCACGTAAGCAATAAACACAAGGTAACAACTGTTTCCTCTGTTCTGTATCTATTTTTTTCATGCCTAACAACCACAGCTTTAACTTCTTCTGCATGCTGGCTAACACTCAGTTTAGTATAATTGTGTCTATAATTGCCTTTCGATTACATGTTTGTGTTGTTTAATTCCAGACAGTATTTGGTGAATTTAATGAATATGATGATGATGATGATGACGAGGTAAACAAAAATGTGGTCATAGTGTGTGTTATAAATATGCATATTTCCCATTTTAAGCATGAGACCCCCCCTCCCCTCCTTTCCTCCCCTCCTTCCCTCCCCTTAGCATGTTTGTTTAAACTTCCCTTTTTCTTTGTGTGGATCATCTTGTGGATACTACCCACGCTGACATTCATGGTTTTGTAAACTGCTCATCCTGATTTTAAGATGCATATTGGCACATAAATATTATTTTACTATGTGTGTTAAGATACACATGAAAAATGTGTCTTTTAAATAATTTTAAAAAGTGGAACAGCAGATCATTTGTGTTTAGAATTTAGTTGAAATTAGCCATCAATTGATAGATTAACCTAGAATAGGTGTGGGAATTGTTCACTGCCTTTACATGCAGGATTATAAACTCAGTAGGTTCTCTGGGTGTTACGGAAAAATCTCACTTTGTGCTCTGGGAGGTGTTCAGTTAATATGTAATTTAAATAATTGAATTAATTTATTAATTAATTATAAGTTGCAGTCTTGTTTGAATTTTCTTTTTTTTTTTTCATTATTTTGAGAATAAAAATAATGACTTGCAACCCCTGTTTTAAAAAAAACAAGCATGGCTTTTGAATTAGAGAAATTCTTGATTATAGATCAAATCTGATGATGTGTGTACCTTGTGAATGCCGTCCCATGAATGCTGAACCTGTGCGTCCTGTTTTACTCTTGGTTGGCCTGTTTGTGTTTGTGTTTGTGTGCGTGTGCACACTAGTAGTGAAGGTGTTGAAAGACCTCTCCCCCCACCAGTGCTTTCATATTAATCCTGTCTCTTCGTGCATGTGTGACAGAGCGGAGTGATCGAGTTCACCGCCACGCCATCAGACCTGTGAGCTGACTCTACCTCATCCACCAGGAATTCTCCTGTGTTTGTGTCAATTTCCTCCCAAGCGATCATCATCAAACCGTCCACCATCTTGTTGAGTTGCTCTAACTCTGAATGTCTGCATAATGGTAATATTTGAAAAGCAATCAGAGTCTTTCCATCCAAATCTATGAAAAGCACAACACTGTGTAACCACTGCTTTGAGTGGAGTGTCTAGAAGGGGCAATACTTTGTATGTATATATTTGACTGTTACATGGTATTTAATGTATGAGTAAGCATTTTAATGCTGAATGGTTTTAATCAAATGCTTGATTTATTTCTTTTGTTTGGACAACAGACTCAGTTATATCGTAGTGCCCAGTCAGGGAAAAAGAGTTGATTTTACACACAAAACATTGTTGCTGATATTCTATTTTAAAAAAAGGGGTTAAAGAGTTCTGAATGGATGCAAACTTTTCATCTTTAAGAGAAACTTAGTTATGTTCAGAAAGGTCAATCGTGTGAATCCTATAAATCCACAACAAAAACAATTTCAAATCCAAATGATCAGTTTTACTTATTAAAATCTCACAGTTAAATTTTTATTCATAACATGCCTATAAATCAATTATCAACTTTTAGTCATTCAGTATTTAAATCAGGTTTTAGAAAAAATGGTGTAGGTTGTTTATGTGTAGATACATATGTACTCAAGGTCTGATGTCTTCTGCTGCTACATATACACAGTATATTTATTTTTGCTATATGTGCTCAGCATTTTTAACAAATATTTTTGGTTGAATTAAGTTCAATGCGATCTCATTGTTGGGTTGTAGCTCTAGGTTATGAACCTTTATCAGGCCGTTCCTCAACACACTTTAATCAAGCTACAGATTTTTAACCTTTATTCATAAGTGTTGCACATAAGTAGATTTGTAGGAGGAGAGGATTGAAATTATAAATAAGCACATTCACTACTTTATTCTGATTGCAGAAATATAGCTTTTTTTTTTTTCTTTTCATTTATTGATGCCAGTGCCACAGGAACTAAAGGTCAGTTTAGAGGCGTGTCATCATTTGGATCATTTCTCCTGTTACTTGCTGTGTTTTAAGCCATGATGCCATTGATTTCTAAGGCTGTTTATTTTCTTGTCACATTATCCCCTTTGTGGATCCTCACTATCCTGGGTGAATTTCACCCAAGCTGTTTAACATGAAATGATGATGGTTATATTGTGTTTAATACCCAAATGGTTCAAGGGATCTGAGTACTACACCATTACCGTCAGGTAGTAGAAGTAATGCTGTGTATTCCTATAGCAATAGATTCATATCTGGAAATACAGGGTACATCACAGATTTTATTTTTATGCTTATTTTTATAGAGAGATGCTGTGAAGTATCATATAAACTAATGAAAGTAAGCTTGTGTATTTATGATCTGGGATGTGATCCAACTTTAGCACTTGTCCACTTTGGTCCAGAGCACACCTCAACCCCCCCCCCCGGAAGGAGAGATTTTAAATTTCTCCCTGCTCAAGCAGGAATTCAGAAACCTGCAGTTACTTTTCAGACTCATCCAGCCTGTTTCTTGTGCTGACTGTCGAGCTGGAAGAGTCACATATCTGTCACTTTGTAATGGATCAGGGGGAATTCAAACTGTTGTGCGAGCCAGATAAAGACTTAAAACTTCCGTGGTTTCTGTTCTTTTTATATTGTGTGCATCCGTGTTCACAAAATTTCCTCTTGCGTTCTTTGTTTTGCAAGAACTACAACACCATTGTTACACATTATTATAAGTTTCTTTAATATAATTTACTTTTTACACCAGTCAGGTTGAGAAACTCTCATGTTATTACATGTAAAACATGTTAAGTACTTGAAGTTTATCCAATTGTTTCCTGTGCTGTTACTGTCTCACTCTTCTATCCAAAAGGTGTGTGTGTGTGTGTGTTTAAGTGATTCAGTGTTGTGCTTCATCTGTGGAAAATGCAACAGAAATAAATCTTTTGTTTCAAAGCACTGCCTCTGGTGATTGCTCCTGTGTTTCACTAAACCCCGAAACTCACGTGAAACTGTACGTGTACAGCTCCTGGCTAAAGATTCCTAAGCAATTTCCAATTTGACATGGTTTTCTGTATGAATTGGTGCATGTGTGCCCAATTGTTGGAGGTCATTTCTAATAGTGTGCAGACTTCTTTTGTGCTCTCTTCAGAAATGTGTTCTGAATAATAATTGGATTCATTGTGACTGCAGTAGGCCTTTAGGAAAAATACTACATCAGACCTAAACTGACGCTTTTTGTGTTGGATATTACTACCCCAGATACATTAACCAAACCCAATTGAAACAGAAGTAGAAGACATGTAAAATTAAATTCCTTATGTCCGTGTAACATCTCAGTGTAGAATGGCTGGTATTTGTTACCTCTGTCTTCAGGGTGGCTGCTTAGACGTGCTCCTCACTGGTAGGACCCAGCTCATCCGGTTGAACCAGCATGGGCCTCATTCCTGCCTGAATGAGAGGCTTGTATGAGCCTAGCCCCAAAACACTATATAAAGACCAGTATCTGTGCAGTCAGTCAGTCTGGGTACGGATGACACCAAGGAAGCACCATTGCTAGGAAAGCAGGCTCCAGGTAAGCGCTCGGACACAGGACTGTGGCTTGTCTTTGGTTTTCGTGGATTTATTCTGTAGCAGGTTGGGTGAGAAGTCTTGTGTTAATAATGTGATTGCTTGTGTCTCAGCCAGCGGAGAACCTCAGTATCTAATCGAACTCACTGTTTCTCCTCTCACTAGTGGAATCAGCTGTTTTTAAGACCAGACTTTGCCCTGAAGACGTGTGCGGTCGGTCTGATTAAGTGGTTCTCAACAGTTCAACAGTTCTTTAACAAAATTGTGAAATGTTTAGGACCACTTGACCAGTCAGACAAATGCTGCCAACGTCTGAGTGCGGATCTCTAAAAAACGCCGACCGTGTCAGAAGGTCTGACCTCCAGTGAACAACTGCCTGATTTCCTGCTTTCCTTCAAGTCTCACTGTCATGTCTCTCCTCTTCTTCTCTCACTGTGCCCCCTTGTGTTACAGTGACGACTGCAGTCTAGGAGCTGAAATGTGGGCTGTAAAAAATCACCAGCCTTCAGTAATTTCATTCTGTTGGCACCCGGACACATTTTTAACAGCTCTACTGCTGCAGTAACACTAGTCTTTCTTTTTTTTTTTTTTAACCTCTTTACTGTTTGCTTCTATTCAGAGGTACTGATTAAAACAAGTCAATAAAGAATCCCTTGTCTCTGTTGAGTCTTTGTGGGCTGATGGTCGCTGTCCAAAGTACTGAAACCTGCTGCTGTGATAAATTTGGCAAAATCACTGCATCTGCTGTGATTTCCCATCTAATATTACAAGCAAGTGCAGGTGTTGGCTCTATTTTAGTCTTACTCCATGTTGTATTGATTTAACCACCTATTATTTCAGTGTCTGGACTATTAATGGCTCAGTCAATTTTGAATGCAAAGTTCATTCTCAGATCCTTTATTGTCAGGATTAGTTTGATGTGAAAACCGGACACTTGCAAGAAAATCCAAATGCTTGTTCCCAAGGACCAGGCTACTTTCTATTGTATGAATCATTCATGACAGCGCTGTGATTATTCCCCCTTGTCCTCTTTAGACAGCCCCACTCTCCTCTTCCCTTTGATCTCCTCCGTGCACCGAGAACTATCAATATTTGCTAAACGTTTCTCACAAAGCACCAGGAGAAGCTGAGGCTCACACGAGTCTCGCAGGCTGGGGATAAGACGCAGGAGAGGCGTTAATGAGATGCCCAGAGCGATCCCCCCTGTACGTGCGCAAGGGCAGCAGATGTAGCAGCACATGCGGTCCCAGGGGGGATCCCGTCCCCGGAATTTCATCAGCGGCCACAGAAAACCCAACCCAGACCTCCTTCAGCTGGGGAGAGCCGGGTGACGTCCGTGGTAAATCGTCTTTGCAATGGATTGCAATTATCGGTGTAGTGACAACCGCTGTCACCGTCCTATCACCAAAAATGAGTGAGAGGAGGGAGGTGTGATGCGCTGCGTGTTTTCTGAGGTGTTTGTGGGATCGAAAATAATTTATTCATCCCAGGAATATTTATTATTTAAAACCTCTCTGCTCAGCTGCCGCTTGACAATCTAAATCTTGATTTGTGCCCGGGAGCAACTCAACTTTTCTTCTGTCCCAAGGAACCTGCAGCTTTAACTTTGGAGACCACAACAGTATCAAACATAAATTAGTAGAGTGAACTTGAAGCGCCAAAGTATTAATTGTCATCAACATTAGTAGTAATCCTGTGAAAATAGCTTTATTATATCTTCTGTGATTTTGGAGGCAGTTTCCTGTTGTTAAAAATGACTCTCATGATATCATAATGATGTCATCAAGCTACAATGGAGTTTGAATAAGGGTAGTTGCCAGACAAGGTCCAAGATAACATCTTGTTGCACTATGGGAAATGTAGGATTCATTGGGGCTTGATGCACACCAGTGATAAGAAGTCACCATATCCACTTTATGAATTTTGAATTTATAGAAATGTTAAATTACAAAATGATTCATTTCATCCAAAGACACAAAATAAAGACAGGTTCATCCTGTTTTTGAGCCTTCGCATTAAAATTGAGTTCCCAGCTGTGAATAATAAAGTCTCTATAAGTGCTGGCAACCTCTTCACAGCTCTATCTGAATGACATCATCACTGTGTTTGTCTGCTGTCCAGCTTCAGCAGAAACTGGTTCAGTTTATAAATCAAATCTGAGCTCAGCTGAGTTTCTTTTAGATTCAATTTTCTTACTGAAACCTATAAACTGTATTGACATATTGTGAAATAAACAAGCTGTAACTAATAGGATTCTGCAGCACTATAAACCCACATACAGTACAAGAAAGAACAAACACCATAAAGTAGGCCGTGGTGAGGTCACTGCGTGCACAGGCACATTGTAAGATCCTTCATTACAGAGAACCTGTCGTTAGAGGTGACTGGCAGGGGTCTCATTGTGTCTTGCATCTTTGTGTGAGAGCTGAAAACGATGCAACAGCAAATCGGGAGGGGAGAGCAGGTCATCAGTGTCTGACAGGAAGACTGAGAGAGAGAGAGAGAGGGAGTGAGGGGGGGAGTGAGAGGCTGGAGAACAGAGAGCAGCACATCCACGAGGTGCTCCATCGCTCACAGACCTGCAGCAGCAGCAGCTCAAACATCAGCCCTGACCTGCTTCGAGATGGCTTAAGAAGTAGCTCACCGGACGGAAGCCTCTCTGCCTGGATGGATTGTATTGCTTTCTCATTTTCCAGGACCACTGGAAATCTGTGAGGTTATTTTACGCACACGTGCGAGCGCTCCTAGTGAGTCACTGGATGTCCGGATTAAAAAACCTGGCGGATCTTTATGGAGGATACGAGAGATATGAATTAGATGGATGTCCTAATCGAATAGGTTTCCCGAGGAGTGGAATATTTTTAAGGCTAAACTTGCAGCCCACATGGCTTTACCAAACTCATCGGGGTCTCCCGGAGCCGGGAAGCCCAACCCCGGCGTCATAGACCTGGGGACAATCATCGTGGACTCCGACATCATCTTCGGGTTTACAAGTCACCTGCTGAAGAGAAAAACAAAGGTAAGTGTGTGCAGGTGGGCTGACGGACACACGTTTCCTCAGTGGTGTCCCACGCTTGATCTAAAACAAGTGGGAAATAGAGGCGGACCGGACAAATGATGCTGTCCGGGTTTCAGGACCTTGAACAGCACCGTGCAGTCGCCTCTATTCTTTATTTTTGCTTTAAAGCGTCATCATTGGATTTCACTCATTATTAGTTGGGCTTATTCAACACTTCAGCTGCGTTTTGCAGCAAATCAAAGTATTTTAACTTTTCTTCCCATTAAATAACTGCGTAGAGCAAATGGTCAAATATCTTCTAGAGCTCTGATAGAATTGGGATGATCAAATTAGAAGCTTCTGTCGTTTGACGTAACATTTACCAGATGCACAATACGTCGTATTTAATTTGCAACTAATTCTGCAGCCAAAGAACAAAAGCCTGTGCGCGTCCCTGAACGCGTCTTTAGGTGGCACGGAAAAGAGAAACCGGTTGAGATCCTGAGTGCAGCAGCAGCTTGTGGTCACTGTCGCTTACATCACCCGCATGAAATATTCAACTTTACCAAATAAATATTTAACCTCGGTGCACCCCCCACCCCAACCCTTCAGGTTGGAGAGATGCTGTTCTGCGCTTGCGCCGGAGGATGGCGCCAGAGTAACACTAACAACACACAGAGGCGGTTCAGAGGAGAGGCAACAGTTGCTGATGTGCTCTGAAAGTCAGGGTTACAGCTGAAATCAAATCCTCAAAGGGAAGACATGCCTTAAAGCCTTAAACATGTACCAACCAACCAATCTAACGAGCAAACACAACATTAAACACGCATATTCTGTTCTTTGTGGTACCCTGATGAATGGCACTTAATTGGCAGTGATATAAACACAAAACACCCCAAAATTAATTTACCTTTCCCTGTGTTAAAAACCAGAAAGCCCTAACAAAGTGTATAGTATCAGTTTACAGTGCATTTTTTTTTTCTGAAGACATGAAGTTCGGTGGTTTGATAAAGATGATCGAACAAGAACCTAGAGATCCACACACCTTAATACTAACTCATGTTGTGCAAACAGTCTTTGATTAAGCCAAACTTAATTTAAGTTATATATTTCTGAGTAGCCTATCATTTTGAGTAATGGATAAAAAATGACGCACAAGCAATTTAGAACCTAGAATCTAAAAAGAGTGACCGACGGTGGAATAATAGAAATATGTAGGAAGATGTGCTTCAAGCTTTCGTCTACTATTTACCCTTTCAGCAAATCAACAGTTCAGACTGATCCGCGGTATAATAGCAGCCCTGAGCCCTCATTTCGCCCCCCTCCACCCAGTGGAGGAAAGTTTTCCTCCACCCTCCCATTCCAGGAGTAACACCGCCTCCTGCGCGCTCCGAGCAGCCTCCTGTCCGACAACTCCTCCGCTTGTCCTAAACTTATGGGGCACACTCACCAGTTGCCTTCGACCAGCAACTACTGGTCCGGGACAGTCTGACAGATGACTGGTAACCTTCAGTCGGGTCCACGGTCCAGCCTATGGCTCTGCTTCGCGTTTTTCAGCGACACAACCTTTGAATTTGCTGTTTCACGAAGACGCTCTCCTGACGCTGTAACCTTCATCTGGGAGAATGAGCTCTTTGGGGGGCACTTCAGCTCCTGATGGATTGGACCCTAGCAACCGCATGTTTGTAAGTGTCTCACAACACATGGCGTGGAGTGGAGTGTAAAAAAAAAGGGTGTTCTGCTTTTACTGGTGCTGCTTGTTTCGCCTTCACCTCACACAGTGAAGCGCACAACCTGCATCCTATAGTGCGCACTTGGACAGGTGCTCTGTATTCACGCGTTGTCAAGGCACAGACAAACAGCTTCACCCCAACAAACGCGTGCGTGCCATCAACAAGTTAACCAAAACTTTTCTCTTATGCTTCAGGTGGAAGGATGTCCGAGTGGAGATTCACCGGTGACCCCAAGGAAAAGGCTTCACTCCACGGAGGACGCGCGGTGCAGTAGCCGGCCCCCCCCCTGAGGGCGCAGGGTCGGTTTCCATCTCCGAGTTGGAGGAGAAAGGGGGCTTTTGCCAGCAATGTCAGAAGAAAGTGTCAGAGTTGAAGAAACAAGCACTTGCCCTGGCTGACCAGAATTCACTGAAGGTTTGTGAAATCATCTTGTTAATTAAAATATTCTTAATAAAACTCACATTAGGTCAAAAGTATCTACAGCTGAGCATTTTATTGTTCTTGTCAACTCAGGAATCAGCCTCTCAGTCTGAGCTGCTGTTACATTTCTACAGAGCTGCCCGTATCTTTTGTCTTTCATTGCCCACCTGCACCTGCTGATATCTACAATGAAATGTGATCCTTTTGATAGTGTCGAACTAAACCAAGAAAGCTCTCACCATCCACTTGTAAAGTTGTTTGTTGCTGTACTTGACTTCAAATGCTGGCCTTGGATGTGAAAATGGAAGCTTTGAAATGCCCCATTGTTTGGCCAAACAATGCTTATCTCTTTATTTTGCTGTTGGGTGTGTGTGGTGGGGGGGTCGAGGGTTTGAAATGAGCGAGCAGCTCATGCTGGAGACTGAGGAGGAAGTTAAGTCCCAGTTGACCTTCGCTGTGCATTGAAAGTGTTCCTGTATGGCTGCTCTCACAATTCCCACAGCTGTTAAATATAGGCCAAGACCGCTGTTGTCGTGGCGGGCTGGGTTTGCCCCCTCGTTCGTCCGCCTTTGTTGTCCCGTTTTGGAGAGAGAGCCTCAAAGTCGGATTGGATTACAGCTCTTCAAGGTACACCCCGAATCTCAAAGCACATGATTTTCAAACAGGAAGAGGTATACAGGGGACAAAGGGGCATTTCTGAAGCACCTGTGCTGTCGTTGTCAGACATCTGTATGTGTGGTCTAAACTATATCAGATCTATATTCAGGTATCAGGTAAATCCACCCAGTAAACACATTAAGCTTATCCCTTACTGTCATTATCCACCATGGGAACTCACCTCCCCTTTTTAGTGCGGGACCCTCCAGCAATACTTTATGGGCTTCACCAGGTGCTCTGTGCTGTAGAAAGAGATGAGAACAGCCCCTTCCCCCCTTTTTTTGCGCTTGTTGATGGCTAAATTGGGCTTTAATTCCAGGGTGGCTAACAGTGATGGCAGCCTGCTGCTGTTGTACTGGGGTTATGGTATGGACGACTCCACCTGAAGGATAATAAACCCATTGTCTTTTGTGAGTTTGAGCTGCTCACCTGTTCGGCCTCTTAGGATGGACACAGTAATGGATGATTGCTTTCAAATTGCTTCCTCCATAGAGGGAATAGGGTCACTGGGATAACTCACGTGGCCTGGTGATCACACTACCTGCCATGGTTCAGCCAGTGTTGTGTCTGCTGCTGTCATGAGAAAAAACAAGAGCTCAGACTGTTTACCCGAGGTCGCACTTCCCCTGCCTCCCCATCCGCCTGCCGTCCCGTTTTTTAGTCGAGAGGAAGTCGGCTTGGTCCCCAGACATCCCTCTCCCCCCTCACCCTGCGTGTAGACTTATTGTTCGAATACAGTAGTAGTAGTGAGTAGATAAAAATTCAAGGAAGAGTGTTTGGGTTGAGCAAATGTGCTTTCACACACGAAGCCTACTAGAAGGAAAGTCCTGTGTTCACTGCTTGTCCTGCTGTCCAGACAGCTTTTGTATTTTCCTGTTTGGGGCTGAAGGAACCTGCTACAGTATGGCCTACAAGGAATTTATGGAAGCAAAGGACTTTTTTCCTCCACACTGTGATTCAGTACAGTGTTGTGGCAAAGGCGGTTCAGTACACTGAGCCCTGTTGTAAGGGGTCCAGTGGACAATAGCAGCAATGCAATTACATTTGTTCACAGAAGTCACTGAGCCAGCTTGGAAAACATCTTTATTAAACTTTTTTCTCTATGCATCCATATCCACTGGCAGCAATTAACTATTTTTTATGCTTTCTGCTCTTGAGCACCTATCTAATTTCCAAAGCAACAGTGGTGTTTGACAACTTTTAAAAGCCATTTAAACGCCACACATCATAATATTGCCCTTTACGCACGTAATTTATAGTACTTTTCTAATTAGAAATATTTTACGACATTTTGTTGAAGGGCTTAACCTTAAATTAACTTTGCTGAAATTATGTCTGTGAGCTAACATCCTTAAGTTTTATGGTATTCAGACAGCAGATCATTTAAAATGAAAAAAACCCTGGGGAAAATGCCCTTATGCCATAAGGACAGGCAGAGACAGCAGAGACAGCAGAGGCACAGACAACCTCCAGACTTATTCTATTAAAAGGAATTCACCTACTTGCATAATTAAAACCTTTAGTAAGTAATGACTTCAGTAGTGAATAGCAGACAGTCTGGATTCAATAATTGTAGAGTGTGCTTATTGTGGCTGGACATAGTGGCTAGGTGAGGTTTGATATAAAGAAAGATGATCACTTCAATCTCAACTTCAAAGTAACCAGCTAGCTCCTTACTGTAATGAGAGGATCTGTCAACAGACAGATAGGGGCCACGAAGCTAGATTAGACCACTCTCAGCTCATAAATGCTAACTCTCATCGTCTTTTAGTGAGCCTGTGAGGATATCTAATATCTCGGTCATGTGTGCTGATGAAATGAAGGAGAAGTGTACTTTGTACCTGTGCCATCAAGCGTTTGATGAAAAACTAAAGAGATTATCAGTGACAACAATAGGTGATTAGGTTTGTATGGAGCCAGTAGCCTTGAGTTATTGAGACCTGTAAGGACTAATATGGCCAGGCTGCAGAGGCTCAGACCCCTTAGTCACTTGATATGTGTTTTATAACATGAACCAGCTATCTTAGCTTATTGTCTTTGTTGCTGGGAATTACACGAGAAGACATTTTTGTCAACTGTCGAGCCACAATTCTTTGTTTGCTTTGCATGTTGCAGAGACTACAGGTCAATTATAAAGTCATCAAGGCTAAGACCTGAATATAAATATTTATAATGAATATAAAAGCAAGCCTGGACTTCATGAGCTTGACTTGTGCAATGAATGATTAACAGAAAATGTGTGGTTGTGGAGGGCTGGAGAGTTGGATTAAATTGAGCTGTCAGTTGCAGCCAGGTCTTACCTTTCTGAATAGCATTGCCTTTTTAGTAAGAGGAAACTGAATTCAGGACCACCAGCTAATCAGATCACCACGGGTTTTCAGATGTACTGTAATAAAGTTAAATCTGTGTTTCTGCTCATCAAGCACGCCGCCAGCTAATGACGACTGCACTTCTGATGTATGCACAGTGTGTTCCAGCCTATTATGGATGGCGTGTGCGAGTGTGACTATGAATGTGGCTGCAGGATTTAGTTTGTGCCATGAGGGTATTTGCCAGTTTTTCTATGTTGAATTAATCAATTATGGGAATAGCAGTGCTCACAAATGGCTCTGTTGTATTCGTGTTTGATTTGTTTCTGCTTTGTTCCTCGTTTGACCCTTCAACCACTTAAAGAGCTGTTTGTGAATCAGGTTTTGTTTCCCGAAGCACTGAGGGAAATAAAAATCAATGAATGTTTCTGGGACAAAACTCAGAGACATTGTAGGACCTGAGTTTTGTTTAACTTTGCTATTTGCGGAAACACAGCCACGATACATGTACGTGAATTGGGTGTATTAACTGCATGTTGCTTGCTTTCTGCTCATTTTCCAATTCATCTGTGCACCTTTGGATTTGTGAAACCGACAAAGAAGAAGTGGGGCAGAGTGTTCAGCTGCCAAGACCAGGGAGCCAGCAGGAACAGCTTTGTTGATTCTGTGCATAGGAGAGTGTGTGTTTACATGTCAGTGTGGGAGAAATGAGTTGAGGAGAGAGGGTGAAGAAATACGGGCTGGTGAATAAATGCAGAACAACCTACCTGGATACTGTTTCTCGGCTGAGTGGGGGGTGTATTACCTCTCCTTTGGTGGCTGACCTCTGAAATTTCTGTCGGTTTTCCCAGTTTTTATGATGGGTTAGGGTTTCAAGGGGCTGACCTGGGCAGGAACAGGTGTATGCTGCCAGGTTTGCTGCAGGTTTTCCTGCGTTTTTTCCCACTGGTGAAACTTGAGCTAAAGCAAAGTTAAAACGCACTATGGCCATATAATTCTTCTATTCACCTCTAAGCACCTGAGCCCCTGAGGGTCTCTGGGATGTGTGTGTGTGTATGTGTGTGTGTGTTGTGTGTCTGCTCAGCAGTGCATGCACTCGGGAGAGCCTGCGAGGAGATGAAAGACGAGACCGCAGAATACAGGAGACTCTTGGCTGTGCCTTCCCGTCGTTTCATCCCTGCATGCAGTGTGACTTCTGCTTTATGGCATGTGGCTGTATTAAACCGCAAGGCAATAATCTGGTGTCAAGTGGTGCAGAGACCACAGACATCAGTCATGGTGCTACCGTGCTGTACTGTGAGCCTCTGCAGCACGCAGCTGTTCACTGCCACTTTACCTCAGGTCTCCACAGCTTCTTTCATTCACCTTTTCAGCTGCTGTCAGCCACCTCTTAATATGACAAATATGTTTGATGTTTGCGTGCATGAGGTTACCTTCTTTTATACGTACTCCAAGGGAAGTATTAAAAACTGGTATAGAAGGATTGAAATCATTCTATTTTTAGTCACTAATGGGCCAAGTGGCACAGAACAAAAAGAACCGTTCATATATTGGAAGTTTTTCTTCACTTTCCAGCCTTTCTATCCATCTGTGAGCTACACAGTGCAGCCAAAACCCTTTAAATGTGGACAGTGGAACAACCTCATCAGTAGTTAAGGGAGTATAAAGAGTTTCTCATTCACTTTCCTCCCTCCAGATTTTCACAGCTGGTTCTGCTTTTCAAAGCACTTTTATTGGCCCAAAAACCCTTTTCCATCCTTCAGGCAACTCTGGAATGAAGGCTACATCTTCACTGTGTCTGCTGCAGTTTCATTTTACATCTTTAATTTGGTGAGCTGAAAGTGAATTGACCTCAATTGTTGCTGCCCAGTCCGCTACTTATCACAATCACAGGGGTAAATTGCTACAGGACAGAGTGCAGGAAATGGGTTTGCGCTGCGCAGATGCAAGAGCTGATGGATCTGGATGGTAAACTGAGCTGCAGTGATGCTGATGCTCATCACCTTTCATCAGCAGCACAGTGAAGGAATCTGTTGGAGAAGGTTGAGAAGTTCTTCACCTGGAATAACTGCCATTCCTTACGTCTGCACTATGTTGCTTGGCTGCACACAGGAAAGATAAAACAGGAGCTGACTGAAGCACACACACACACACCTGTATTCACAGAGTTTACCTGAATATGTCCTCTTTGGCCATCTGGCTCTTTCCGATGTGGCTGCATGCCACTATAACGTCTACAGAGAGCTGTCCAGATGTTCCTTCAGTTACCTGTCAAGGTGAGTGGAGCTATTTAGAGCTGCTTAGACCTGGGGATTAACTCTGAAGTCTAAAGTCAGCCTATTATCCTTAATAACAGCTCTTCAGTAAAGATGTTCAATCAAAGTGTGACTTAGTATTAGCCTGAAGTGGCCTGTTGCATTTAGAAAAAGCTGTATTCTTAAAATAGATCACAAAATAAGGCTTTTTTATATAAATAAAGTAATACTATATACTGTATATAAGTATATATTGGGAAAATATACTGTATTGGTCAGTTTGATTTGCAGACTTAGATAAGAATTGCATTCCCACTCTAACTTTCATCTGCACCTCTAAAACTCCTCTTTGCCTAATTCATGTCTTCTGACAATAATTTGACATATCAAGTGAGTAATTTCCCCAAATATCAAACTATTCCTTTGCTGCTTTACACATATATGGTTTATGCTATATTTTGAGAGACTGGGATGTCATTTAAAGTCCCTGTTAAAAGCACAGATGTGCATTCTCTAGGCATTTTAGTTCATATGTGGTGCAGTCAGGCAATCAAAGCCAAGATCTGTTTTTATTATTGTTATTATTATTTAATTTCTTTATTTGTGCTCATTTAGACAGACGTCTTTGAATTGAAGCAGCTGTTACTGCTGACAACACCTATATATTCTTAATCAGTGTATTTGGAGAGTAACCGCTGTGCATAATAGTCCGTGTTTGAATGGGTTTGCTGCTGTTTGGTGAAGGATAATTTGTTACAATAAGCCAGACTGAAATGAAACAATGGATCTGCAGTCTAAGCTGACAGGACGATGTGTTACAGCACAGGTCTGCAGAACATGAGAACAGAGCAACAAAGGCAAAAATGTCAATGAGCAAAGAACACAAATAGAACACGAATGGTAGCCAGTGGGAATTAATCAGTTTGACTTGTTAATTTAGGGCGAGCCGCCTGTGTGACGATGTGATTTCGAGTACTGTATGTATGTTTGTTTTACGCTGTCTGGGGGCTTCTACTGCTCGGCTCCATATGTTATGGTGAAGTGAGACGTGCACAATCCAAGCAGACTGCAGTCCATTATTGAGTCTGATTCGGAGTACTGGAAAAAAAACATAGTTGTTGAGATAAATTTTCAAGACGGTACACAGACACTGAGGAGCACTGACTTGGAGGTAATCTCCTGCTGGCTCTGTAAAACGCACTCAATTGACAGCAGGCCTTGTGGTAGCAGACAAATCGCCTGGCTTATGGCAATGTGCTGAAAGAGAATGCCAGTGCTGTGTATCCTTGCCAAGATGGATATGCAGACAGCAAACTCCAGGCTGTTTGGGCGTGGCTCACTTGCTCACAGCAAACAGTGGATCAGTGTAGAGTATGGTGCCTAAGTTGGACTTGACTTTGCATTGTTTGTTTACCTCTTTGGCAGATGTAAATGGAGCTTACACTTCTCACCTAGTTCAGAAAGCTGCGAGTGTTTGGCCTCTTTGGCAATATTTACTCTCAGAGAGTGCATTGAGTGTAGCCTAGATGTTAGAAAAAGTGGGTTCATAAAATCTGTGACAAATGTTTACAGGGAATGAGCAATGCCTGTCAAAGTGCCAGGAGCACAGCACTTTTTTTTTTTTTTCAGGAATTGTAATTTTTTTTTCTCCAAACAAACAAAGTGAAATAGAGCTCAGAGTCGAGCACTAGCTCCTTTTACACATGACGTTTGACGAAAATATCAATTTGAGGAGATCTTACAAGTGCAACTCTTTCAGCACAACTAGTTTGTGAGTAAAGAGATCTAATTTTTCCTCGATGTCTGAGGAAGCCATACTAAAAGGTAAAAATACTACAGTACATTATACTCATACAATGCAGTGCAGTGTTAGAAAGTAATTCTCCTCATTGAGGATTTTTTTTATTTGGTACTACTGGTTACACTTTACCTGTATAGTTGGTTGGGGTTTGCAGCTGCTGCATGAATGCACTGCTGTGTTCATGTCATATTTTCTATATACAATCTGTCTGTGTGACGGCGTGCATGCATCTCTGTGTGATTCTATTTGTGTAGGCGTAATAGCTGATGCATTGTGATGAGTTGTGGTGGGATTGGTATATGGGTTGTGTTAACCCGTTTTACTGTGCTTCCCAGATATGCGTTGGGCTATTCTTTACTGTCAGGAGCTCATTCAGATACGTATATAGTGCTCTATAAATCCTGGTGCAGTGTGAAAATGCCAGTCAAAGTTCACGCAGCTCATGTTCATTTCATGCTTGAGAGTCCAGCCCCGTGAGCGAGGATGAGTGTGTGTATTGATGATGTTCGAATGTGCGTGTAAGCACCGGAGGAAAATGAACGAGATGAAGCACATTCAGAGTCTCTCCATCCTTTCCACTTTGCCGCAGGAGTCATCCATCTTTCTGAACTTAACTGCTACCAATTTATGATTGCATTATTACAGTCTGTATTTTTTCCTCAACACACAGGCCTGGTGCTGATGTGGTTAATGGAGAAGGTGAAGGAGAAGGTGACTGTCCAGTGCCATTATCCTGGAACTTGGTGGATTTAGTTTTAGAGTGAATATAATGAAAATAAATGTTCTTTTGAGCTGAGCTTTTAGCTAAAGAGCAGCTGACTGATCGTGAGGTGGGTTTAACATGCAACTGATCATGTACAGTTTAACTGTTACTACAGGTATTAGCTTCATTGTTGTCCTGTATCATTATGTCACGAAGTAAATATCCAAAAGCTAAGCTTTGCACCAAAACATGCATCCATTTTGAATACAGACTAAACTGTGCATGTTTAAATGTACATCCGTTTTTCATTATCGGAACAACTTGACTTAGCGGTTTGCCTGCTGACATTTTAAATGAAATTGCATCGCAAAGCAAGTTGCTTTTATTCCCATGGAAAACAGTGTTGCTGATCTTCTCAATAAGTGGAACACTGAAAAGGTCAAACTCAGCTGTATGGATCTGTATGATGGATTTTCCCCAGTAAAAGTCAATCAAGTTACAGTAGCATTGCTCGCCTGTGATTGGCAGGTGGAGTCTGTTTCCTCAGACTGAGACAATTTTGTACATTTGAGAAGCTTCCAAACCATAGAAGACCAAAATAAATGGTGTTTTTTTGTTTTGCTTTTGTAGAGCTTGAAGACAGATCCTTAGCAAACAAAATCAAAATCAATATTTTCATCCTTTTCAGCAGTAGTGTTTAGTAGTGAGCTTTCAAGTACTACAAAAAAAAACCCCTTGCTTTATGTCTACCTGTGATTCTCTCAGTTAAAAGTGGTAAAAATGAGGCAGCAGCCTGTCCAACACATCCCACTTGTTAATTCTCCTCAAAGTTGATCAAAGACATACATTGTGCTTTGAAAAGCCAGGTCCTCCTGACTGGCCGGCCTCACTGTTATTTGTACAGTGACATACATTTTGTCCACATACACACTCACTGTAATCACAATGCTTTAGAGGTGACTAGTGTTCAGGCACAAAATATATAATTAGATTCATATTTAGATCAGCAGAGATTTACTGTACTATCTTGAGAAATGATGCTGTCTTGAGCTTGTCATTACTCCCAGAGGATGTTTGTGGAGTAAACCTTTCCCTGCTTTTCTCCCCATGAACCAACTGCCATTAATAAATCCGTCCCTTATGCTTCCCCTCCTGTTACTGCTGCTCTATTTTATGATGTCACTCTCTCTGTTGAAGAGCTCTGGGCTGTTTTATCTCCTTCGTGTGTGTCGGGCACTTAAACTTAAACCTCTCTGTTTATGAGTCCCAAACTGCCTCTCCATCCTCTGCGTTTGCTGCTGAGTATCAGTTCAGCATCTTCTATAAAAGCCGAACCCTTCCTTTCAGTTCTGGGAACTTGCTGTTGGTCGTCATAGTGCAAACATCTGGGTGCCTGACTCCCATGGAGGGGCGTGAGGACGAGCCTTTCAAGGAGTGTCTGGACAAGCTGGCATATCCCTTTTCTTATATGATCTCAGGACAATGTCTGCAGAATCTATTCATACCCTTTCAAGCAGCACGCAACAGGAGATGTCAGAAGTAATCTCACCTGTTGGGTTTAGTTTAGATGACATTTGGCATCTGGGTAAAGTGTGTGAGAGGGGGGATATGATGCTAAGTGCACTTTGGAAATCATACAGTGCACATGGAACCAGTACCAGTCACATGATAGCAGTGTAATCAGCATGTGCTTTGAACTCTCTGGACTTTTACCTGCTCTATTCACACATGGGCTCAATTAGACATTAAACAAACTTTGTACTGGGTTCCTCTCGCTTTTGTCTAGATAAGTTCAGGTTTGCAGTGAATGTCAGAAAACAGCTTTGTCGCTCCCCATAAGGTCTCACGGACACAAGGTGTTCTTTACACACAAACATTCAACAAAACAATCACAGATACTTGAACAGGATAACTGATACTTGACAGCAGTTACAAGCTTATTATGTCTTTGCAAGTATACAAGTCTATTCATATCAACTGTTCACTGTATTCTTATTTCTGCTTTTAGTTTTGTGTGATATTGACAGCGGTTTTGTGCCATAATTGCTGCTGTCTGGCCTAATTGAATACTGTTAGACTGCTTCGCCATTTCACTTTAGAGTGTAGCTGCTAAGTTAGTATTTTATTCCTACATAATGTTGTTGTTTTTTTTTCTGATGTTGTCAGTGTCAGTGTGTTTCAGGTGCTCATCTGCTCATCATTTGCCACAGGCTGTTTGGCAGCAGTTCACCCCTGGTGCCTCTCTAAGAACCATTTAAATCAACATGATTGTAGCTGTTGTTTACTGCTCTGAATTCACGCATCAAACACAAACATTGCTGGAATGCCTTAGAACGTGTCTGTGCAACAAGGAAATGCTTCCCTCCCTCAGATGCCCATTAAGGAGGGAAGCTCTTGGGGAGCACACCTGTGTCTTTGACTTTGGTACATTTCCGCATAGCTTTACTGTTCAGAGCAGGAGCTCACCTCCCCCTCTAAGTCCTCCAAGACATCTCGAATGTCCACTTCAAGTTTTTTAAATTAAAATATATTCAATTAAATGGATTTGATCAACATGTTAAATTATTCTTGGAGCGCCTTCATAGCCGTTGTTACAGTGCATACCACACAACCACAGCGTCCCCGATTTGAGTCCAGCTGGGGATCTTTATTGCATATTGTGCACCCTCTCATCTTACATCTCTCCATACTAAAATAAAGGCAAACATATCTATAAAACACATTTAGTGTTCTCTTGACGTCCCCTTGTCCAGTGCTCGGTTTTGATCATGTCTTTATCTCTATGTGAGCGATAGGCTGTTATAGCTGTGGCATCTAGTGGGGGGTGAAGCCGGGCCACACTTGAACTCCCACAGAAATGGCCACTGCAGACCACATTTGAACTCGATTTGACCTGTCCCACTCTACCTGATTTGTGCAACATAATCTCTTTTGTTCCCTTCTTACATGCACTTACATCAAGGCAGTGTCACAACGTGCACATTTGTAGCCAGTGTTGATCAGAGATTTTGTTCCCAGACCAGAAAACAGCCAAGAAAGTGATTCCTGTTTGAGTTGTTAAGTTATAGAGCGTGTTGTAAAAGCCCTACAGTAGCCATTGAAAGTCATGGTGGCGCTGTGGGGATGGAAGGGTCGAGGCTCCTACAGCTTCTGAACAATGCTTAATTAGCTCATAAACAAAGGCTAGCGGGGGATCAGAAAGGGCAATCAAAGTGTCCTGTTCCTTTGAGCTTGTCTCACCATCAACAAAGCCTCTCTAATGACCCTGTCACTCCACTTGTTGTGTCTCACCGTGGTGGTGCTTCCTGACAACATAAAAGGCTCACATTCCAAAAAGAGTCACGGACAAGAGACGCTACCCATCCACACCTCCCTTGGCCTTCAAAGCAATACCCCCACACCAGCCCCGATGCCAGTGCCCCTCCACACCCTTCCTGTCTCGGCTAGATATTGACGTCGCTTCTCCGCTCACCGCAGTAGTGTATGTCTGGTTCCCCGTGGCGACCGCTGCAGCTTTCATCTCTCCTCTTTCAGTCTTGTGTCTGTGACTCTGGTGGTCTGTTTTATTGCGTTCCTTTTGTTTGACACTGTGCTGGCATACTGTTTTTCTTTTTTTTTTTTTTTTTTTGCGCGTTTGGACACGAGACTCTCTAAAGAAAACAGACGTCCTCTGCCACACGAGGACAGCCTGGCAGCAGGTTGCAGGCAACCTCTGCTTGTTTGTGCGACTGTGTTATCATCTCCTGTTTCCTGTCAAAACAGGAAAAGACAAGGGCGAAAATCGAGGCTTGGAAAGTGCTGCCTTGATGTGTATTGGCTGGAGGTCCAGCTCTGCCTGACAGTGACCCTCCTGGCCAGGAAAAACAGAACAGTTCAGGGAGTAACCCATGGCGGGATACTTCATAGTGTTATTTTTATCACTTTCACAAAGCACAGAGGGATACTTTTTGCAGCTGTTGACACAGGTCTGGGTCATTTTTGTCTCCAAAACAGTGCAGCAGAAAAGAGAGGGAGATGTCCCATCTGGCCGTTCCCCTTTGGCTGACAGCCTCATATAAATGTAGTCTGTTTAGGAAGGGAAATCCGTTTCTATATTTTGTTAATCATGAAAGCAAGACACTCCTTTTCTTCAGATGATCCCTAGACCTCCAACACAATAACTTTTCCGTTTGGCTGGAGTGGTCATGTGATTTTATCCATCCATCACACGTATTTGTTAATTCTTAACAACAAGATGACTCTCTCTCCCTTTCTCTCTCTCTCTCTCTCACACACACACACACACACACACACACACACACACACACACACACACACACACACACACACACACAGACCTGGTGAATGTGCTTTTATGGGCACAACTACAAGTAGAGTACATTCCAGACAGAAGAGTCAGCTATCAGCGGGGTTCATGGGCTGGATTCCTGCTGATGGCAACACAGGTAAACGCTCTGGCGTCTGTCGTGATGCGGCTAAATGAGAAAGCACGGACAGGCGCTCTGCACGAACAGCTGATTAGGGAGTCAGCTAATTATTGACTGGTGAAAATGATAAGCATCTCTCTGTTCTGCTTAGGGAGTCACTCTGTTAAGCTGAGAGTCGCTCTCGGGAATTCCAGGAGTTTGAAGGCAGAGCTAAGTTGGGCTCTTTATGGGGTCTCTAAAAAAAGAAAGAGCTGCCTGCACAAGAATGCTATTGTTAGATTGACCAGATTGCACTAAACAGGCTTTTCTGTTTTTGTTTTCCCAGTGATGTGTGTGTGTGCACTCTACTGAGTAACCACACATTTTTATTTATGTTACTGGAGGACCAATAGACCACTACCACTGTTTCACAAGCCACGTTTGACCTCAGAGATTTGTTTTATTTGTGATATTTAATGAGGAACCGAACATGAAACCAGACAGGCAAACATCAGTGATAGCTCCTTCAGCACGTAGCGTGTGGATTGGCAGCAGTGGTCTGCTCCTTTTACCATGACCTAGATTAAGATGTGGCGTGTGCTTGGTGACTGGGGTCGATGTCATCAGCAGGGAGGTCGGAGTTCATTTGTCTTTCCTGACAAACCTTCAGGTGGTGTTCCAATGCTGTGGCAGAAGGCCACACCACTGCTGACCTCCATGAATTGCGCAATTAGTTACCCTTTAACCCTCCAGTCCCACAATCAAACCCTGAGCACGGACCGAGCATGCTGCTGCATCTCGACATCCACTTTACGTATGACTCTGTAACCGTGTGTGTGTGTGTGTGTGTGTGTGTTTGTGTGTGTGCGTTTGCAGCTTGAAAAGGCAGTGATCCAGGATGTAATTCAGTCAGGCATGATGTAATAGCTCTAAAGTCCTCCTTCTTGTTTCAGTGTGCTTAATCAACTTAACAAAACAAAACAATTGGAGCCATGCATAAAATTTTACATCCCCAACTTAATGATATTTTTGGCTTCTTTCCATTATCCTACTCATAAATATACTGCATAAAAGATCCATTAACCTGCATCTGTCTGCTGCAGACTGAACAGCTCTTCCCTCCTTGAGTGACTATTGTTATTTAACTACTCATAACTGCGTGTTTCTCATCCTCTTACATGCAGTGCATCACTCAGGACTTATGCAGCCAGACAGACTGAGATGAATACCAGCATGTCTTCGACCTAAAAGTACGAATCTCATAGCAAGCTAAAGATTTTTATTTTCATTAGTAAAACAAGAACATGGAAATTTTTCTTGTGTAGAGAGAAGACTAGTTTGGGATTTTTCTGCAGTTGTGATTTGTCCAGCCTCTGAGTCGTGTATAGACTTGTTCAAACAGGTGGAAAATTTACAAAGCCCTCACATGTTAGCCTGCTTTCTCCTGCATCTGCTGGCATGTGTCTGAGTGTTACTTCTGTTTCTTAGTGATGACAATGATGGTGAGACAGCTGATCAGTCTGCTGGTTCACAAATATACTAAATATAGTGTATTATTGGATGGATTGCCATAACATTTTGTACAGACACTGAATTCTGCTGGTTTTGGAGATCCCCTGACTTTTGCTATAGCTCCTCCAGCAGGGTGACATCTTTTGCTTCTAGTGACATGACTGCCATGACCTTTTCTGAGATTCATGGTTCCCCAGGGATGAATCCTTAAGACTAGGTTGATCCTCTGACATTTTCCTGCAGCATAACCAGCAACCAATGTTTTGCTCGTTCTGTGAAATATCTTGATGTGATATACTGTATGTACATGTAAACTACTGATTTTTCAAGGTAGTTTTTGCTGGAGAGAAGACCGTTTGCTCTTCCATGTAAACTTGAAAACAGGTTTCTAATTGGCTTTTTACAAGAGAGCATGTGCATAACAAAGGCTGCAGACACTCACCACTCTACTACTAAGAAAGGTCGCCAAAGCTGTCTAAATAAGCAATGTTTATTTCATTGTAATAAACCAGATTACACTTTACCTGCTTGTACACACAGATTTCCAGTAATCAGGTTTCTTGAGTCCCTTAGCCTAGTTCCAGTTTGCTCAGTATTACAACAGTGATATGTTTTATTTAACTTCAAGGCTACACAAAAATTATGAAATAAATCAGATGTTACTGTATATTTCATGTGAACTATCAAAGTGAAAAACAAATATTATTCAGGAAGAAGATTTTGCTTTGGGTCTAGCCAGTGCTCATCACCTCATTTGAATGTTAAGCACAATGGTTGGAGGAGCTTTGTGTTGTGGGCCACAGGGCCATTTGCAGGATGCTATTGTTACTAAAAGACAAAGTGGTAAAATGTGCATGTGAAAAAAAATTGATAAGCCAAGCATTTTCTAGAATGGTGAATGAAAATCCTTCAGACTCAGTAAGTGGATTAGTATGCGCTCTTTTCCAACAAGATAGTTCAGCCTACTTCCTTATCTTGGTGAGATTCAATAGAATGTGTCTAGACATCTCAATTAGCAAGAAAAAAAAAACAGATACTGGTTAGTGCTTATCTCATTGTGTTTTTCTATCAGCACTCCCACCAGCTTTCAGTGTCTAGTTCTCATAAACAGACAACAGTTTTCTATTACTATAACGCTCCCTGGCTGAAAGCCCTGAGCTGATGTTTAAATTTCTATTATAAGTGATAATTGTGTTCTCTGAGAAGTCATTGGCATGGTAATGACATCTTTCATGATAAATTAGTATTTCACCCCTCTCTGCTGTACCTACATGAGGCTGTTGCACCAGACTGATTCTGCCACTCGCAACTCTGCTGCTCCATTGTTCTGCCGACACGCAGCAGCTTTGTGCAACACAAAGCATGTCACTCTCTGAGATAATGCTCTGCAGTTTCGGGAGTGGATGGGACAAGGATGCTCAGCACAGCTCACCTTGGCGCCGAATGATTTGTACTTTAGTGTTTGAACACTACCAAGAAGCCAAAAATGGTAACTAACCTATAGCTCGTTCTACAGCCCCTACAGCTTTGTGATTTTGATCAGTAGCATGTAAGCTGTTGAATTAAAATAGAGATATCTGCAAAAGAGAAGTGCCATGCTCAACCATCACCACTCATTGGACCTCATTATGTGCATTCTCCTCACACGCTGAATCTATAGAGTCACTCCATGTGGAGAAAGAGAGAGTTGCTCCAGCAGTGGCAGCGGAAAACTTGAATATTTATCCACATGGCAGCTTGCCAGCATGATTACTGTCCTATCCATTCCAAGGGGAAAGTGCAGAGAATAATTGTTGTAGCATACTCTACATTTCACCCTGTCATCACTTTCATTCTGCTTTATTTTACTCACTGGGAGTATGTGAGCTTTGCACTATTGTACAAGGAGCCTCTGATGAAATATTACAATGTGTCTATGTTAATGTGCTCTGTAACTCTTCTGCTTGGCATGAAAACCTATTTAAATGTTGATCTAAAAATGATGAATTCTAATGATGTTGTTTATGTGCCGACTGAGGTTGTTGATAAAGATACCGTATGCAATTACTTCTATTTGTGCATGAGTAAGTATCTTTGCATTTCTTTTTAATTAACCACTCACATGCAAACTTTGAAAACTCATCACATTTTATCCTCTGTACAGCGGAGGCAGTCCTGGGATGGATATTAGTTGCCATAAGCTTTAGCAATAACCTGCAGGGAGCGGGGAGTGCTTAGTTTTCCAGTCAAGATCCCCCCAAAAAAATCCTCTCGTAGAACGAACTGCAGTGAATACAGCTCTCTCAGTGTGACACTTCAGACAGAGGAGAAGCAGGTGGCTGTCATCACTGTCTATAGACTGAAAAGGGATTTGAAATACTAGTGATGTAGTGGTTTGGGCTGTTGGAACGAACTATTGTATCAGGCTCCTCTGCCTGTGGTGGGTGTTTTAGAGTGGGCTCTTGAACAAAAATAGATATCTCAATGAGCTGCAGTGGATGGTCGGGAATACCAAATAATGTTAATGAGGACTGTGCAAATGTATGGAGCAAAGTAAAAATTTTAATTCTGATAAGTGGGGATATATTTTTTTACATGTCCTTGTCCAAATACTATACTCTTTCTCCCAGGTCTGAGAACATGCCAGGTGATTTTTAACCTTCTGCTCCTCTCCTCCCCTTTAATTCCCCACATCCCCCCCTTCTGTCCTCGCTTTCACCTGCAGTTTACAGCAACACCTGGCTCCTGCCTTTCCAGCTTGCCTGCTGAATTTTTCATTATGTACTCATTTTAGTTTAGTTCCATATCTGAGCCCGGCTGGGGAAAAAGACAAACTACCTCTAGAACATCTCGAAGCCAAAAATCAGCCATTCTAATTAGAAGAGCACAAATGTTGGGGCGAGTGTACATAAACACAATCCACTGCATCTCTGGTGAGGACAGCATAACAAGCAGCCCTGCTGCTTTGGGCAGGGAAGTGGAAGAATATTTGAGGATGAGAAAACTAGTTTCTAAATTATCTGGTAATGCAACTCACCTTACTTTTTTTTTTCACCAATGAGAAAACTTTAGTTCACGTTACGCTGTCTGTCTGTCTGCCAAAGCTGATGAAAGCTTAAGAGATCTGAGACAGTTAAGACGTCCTAGAGTCCACTGAGGAGGGAAAGAGATGGAAAGGGAGGGGAGGGAGAATGAAGTCTGTCCAAATAGTCTGAAAGAGGCTTGTTTCTTTATGTGCGTGAGTGAACAGGAAAAGGTAATTAACTAGCCAAGTGGTGAAAGGCTGGAGTGATGGATGGGTGGGGGACAGCCACACAAGCAGAAACACACACATACACACACGCACACAAGCAAGCTTGCATTTCGCCCATTTCTCCTGTCACATAAAGCCTGGTTTCACGAACCTTTTGTGTAATTACACTTTTAAAAAAACATGCATGTAAGTGTCATCGTACCCCTCAGTATGCCGAGCTACAAGCACGCTGATAAATGGGTCGACCATATGGAGTGGCGACACATAATTATATGAGGTCATTAATGGTTGCTGGGTAGTTTGGCGATGACTGGCGAGTGATTACATCTGACTCTTATCTATGTTTAACCTAAGGGTCAACAGGATCTATGGCCTTTTTATTTTTGATGGACAGCGACATGTGTTTTTATGGATGACACGAGGAGCTGTAGGCTGGAGTGTGGTGTACATTGAGCTGTATCATAGTGCTAGGAAGTCCAAAACAAAGATATGTCACACCAGATCTTATCAAGATCTTCTAAAATAAAAAAGGTCTCAAGAACATAATCCCCATTGCAGACTATAATTGCTTGATTCTGCAGTCGTTCTTCTGAGATAATATTCTGGACAGGTGGCGCTATCATGTGTTGAAAGTGTCACCAAGGGGTAAAGCCTATTTGCATTTTCTGTCGGCAGTTTACTGACAGATAAAGTGAGGAAAGGGCTAAATCACACAGGGCAGGCAGACTGACATCTGCCTCTGTAAGCTCCTTGTGAACAGATGCTTGATGCAAGGAGACTTTGCTGATCATTTTAAGGGAATAGTAATGCATAAATCTGATGCACGTCTTTAAATAAGGTAATCATCTTTTTGGTCTAAGTAAGGGTGAGTTTATTCATTAATACATACCATTTTAATTTAAAGTTTGTCTTCAAGGCAGTTGCAGGATTTGGTTATACTAGGTATCTTAAGAGAACCTATGTAAGTGATGTGTGTGAGGTCTTTGTGTTTAGAAATGCTTTTGAGAGTCAGAGAGAAAGAAGAGAAATGAGAATGAGACAGTAGCCATTGAAAAGCAAGAGAAGACTCAATTTTGAAACTGTATTTCTCACAAAGGCTGAAAGTCAGATAATGGGCTAAGAGCCTAAATGTAACCTCACATTTTCAGGAGGCTTTTCATTGTTTGAATCTGATTGCGCCTGAATAAAAATTCCGAAGAGTGACTGAAAAAATGAGGCAGAGTATTTCACACAGCACGGAGGATGAATGAATTCATTAACCTGGAGGTGTGTGGCTTTGTCTGAGAGAGTGTGATCAGGTGGCTAATGACAGTGTACTTCTGTTGCTGCAGATACTGTTGCTTTGTTTGGAAAGAGCTTTTATTGCAGGTTTGTTTAATCTTGTCAAGTCAGCAGACAGGCACAAACATCTGTTGGATGTGATTTGGCGAGCCTTTCCATTTTGTGTCCCACCAACGGCATACTCACAGAGTGAAATAGCATGCCAGTGTGACATCCTGAGTCATTGTCTTTTCTGCCTCGGAGCAGGCAGTGGTTAAATTTAATGGTCTGTGTCCCAGACTACTGTGGCACTAAAGGTTCCACCTGATATCTCATCAGAGTCACAGGCCTTCCAGTTCTGCGCTCCTTCAGGGGATTTGAGTCAAGTCGGCTGGCTGGGAGAGGGGGTCAGAGAGGTGGAGGTGGTTGGGATGGTTTGGAAGGAGCAGAGGGCAGAGAGGGGATTACACCACTGGATGCGTTGCTTTTATCCTGGGAATGTAATCTGCCTTAATGCCCTGTGCGCACCCGGGGCAAGGCCAGCAGCTGTGCTCATTTTTCTTCGACTTTGCTGTCAAAAAGAGCCAGGCTACCTGTGGGAAAGCAGTACTGCTGGAAGCTCTCGTCCTCACCCTGGGATCTGGACGAGGCCCCTGCAGTTTATTGTGGGCCAGTCCCTTTGAAATCTATGGACACAGTGTGTGGTTAAGGTCAACACTGTCTCAGCCCAAGTAAACAGTGATGGCTCAGTCGCATCCTTACACGGAAGCAGAGGAAGGGAAAGTTAGTGGAAGCTGCATTAGGTTTGGCAGCTGCTGTGTGGTCTTGATTTTACAAGAAATGCAGTCATAGGAAGTACTTAAGAATTGCAACGTGTTAACTGGACTGCTGTTGGTGAGAACAAAGTTGTAGTGAGGACAGATATAAAGCAGCGTGGCGTGGAACTGACTCATTGTGAGGAATGTTTCTGTGCTAGGAGAATAATAAAATAGAAACCTAGATGAGGAAGGAAGGAAAGGAAAACAGCGTGAGCAATTTATTCTTACCACCTTTCAGGAGTTAGTCTTGTGTTATGTTTACAGTGAACAGAGAGGATCGAGGAACACTGTTAATGTTTTATTGCTGCCTCTCTTTTCAGCAAAATGCACTATGACTGATCATTAAAAAAAAGCAGGCAAAGAACAGGACAACATGCTACAGAGCACAGGCATCTCTAAGACAGTTCAGATATGGGCTGATGAACGTTTGACTTTATTTCTTTCTCCTCAGTGTTTGTTCATCGATACAGCTTTGCTTCATTTCTCTTTCTGTCACTGCTGCAATGTGTCACGGGGTGCTTCTGTGTTTAGCAAATATCTGTTGGGCTCAACTGGAATAGAAAATGTAGTTTCCCGGAGTATTTTACTCTCAATGGAGCGTGTCTAAAAGTCCCTCCGCTAGCGAGGGGGTCTTATGCATTTCAAATCACTATGACCTTCCCCTGATTTGAGTCAGCTTGCTGCATCTGACCCAGTGCTCCACATCAGAGGTACATCAGGAGCTGAACAGTCTGATGGCAGTTTCACTTTGTCTGGTTAGAGAAAAGGTGCACCGACGGGAAAAAGGTAAATGAGCTGCGATTTTAGAAAAAAATCTTTTGGTGTGACTTTGCCTGTTTCCGTTTGCGCCTAAGGAGGCATGGAAGAGAAATCAAGCACATCTTTCTCCCTGTCCCCTCACCCATAAGTGGTTATGGCTGAGCTTGTTTCCATCAGCCTCTAGGCATTAGCTGTCTGTGATGACACTCTCCATCAGCCCGCAGAGACAGTCCGTTAGTTGGGTGGCTCTCTCTCCTGCTGCTGCCCTGGTTTTTATCACAGTTACTGTGAGGGACAGAGACAAACTTAAGTCTCTAAGGACTGTGAAGGGCTCATTCCACAGCCAGGGCTTTTTCTCCCCGGTATACTTGGCACACCTTCTTTCCATAATAAGACCATAGCATCTGACTACATTTGTCCCCAGAGTTTAATAAAGATCAGTGCTGACAGGCAGTAAACCAACACAACCACCCACAAGCCTCCAGGCAAGGGCCACAACCTCGGCCTGTCTCCTCCCACCCCTCTTTCTGCCACAGTGCCTTTATCCTCGCTCGTGCAGTTTCGTTCTCTCTATGGATAGACACCGGGTTGAAAACCAAAACCATCTCCCACTTGTCCAGAACAATGGCTGAGAAGTCAGAGCCCTGAAGTAGCTCCACGCCTCCTCACTGATGGGAATGCTTTGAACATTTGGATTGTGTTGATGCTGTGCATTACATACTTCTCTGAAGCTGTGCTACTCTTCACACCCACTTGCACCTGTCAGCAATAGATCATATGGATAATAAAAGAAACGATATGGCTTCAGGGCCGGGTGCACTCATGCATTATGTGTTTCATGTTTTCCACTTTATGCTTATGCACAAGCTCTCAAGCAGTTAGCTTGAATGTGATAACACAAACTTAAGGGTCAACTGTTAAAGCTTGTAACTACAAGGCGAGGTTTCAGCTGGCTTTGCTGTGTCAAATTTATATATTTTTATATCCTTGCTCATTCTCTGCGCCGTGTGTGAAATATCTACCAGTCACGATCTCCTATTTCCGCCGGCTCTACTCCACCTCTTATGTGCCCTATAAAAATGGACTCTGTGGCCTTCAATTTCATCACGTCGTTCTCCTCCACATCCCTAACATCATCATCATCCTCATCATCAGTGCCATCATCCTTATAAGCATTGTGGCCATGACCCTTTTATTCACTCCACTGGGCATAAAGCTTACAGACAGTTTTACAGGAGAAGCCCGCTCTCTAACCTCCAGAATCCTAACTGAATAGCAGATGGGCTCAGCTTTGTGTGTCTTTTTATTAGCTCCCCTAAATCAACACCTAACAATGCATGGAGAGAGAGAGGAAATTGATTTCTTCTATCTACCAGTGCCCTGAGGTGGGTAAGGGGTGGTCGGAGGGTAAAGGGTGAGGGGTGATGGAAGGGCGGAGCTGACTGGTTATGACTTCGCTTCACTGTCTCGAAGGCATGCATATGAAGCTACACCAGACTGTGAAAATAGCAACCGGTGCTGTGTTCTTTAACTCTGTTTCACATTTCACATTTGTCACGGGTTGTTTCATTATATTTCAGCGATACTGTGCTGTCTTGTGGAGACATATCCTGCCTGAATGCAACTGTAGAGGCCGGTAATGTTTCAACATCAAGCGCTTTAGTTATCATCTTTCTATGTGTCTTACAGTACATTTAAACCCATTCCTCATTTGGATACACACATACTGTACTCAATCTACCCATCAATCCCCATGAATCCCCAGCTACAGTGAGATACAGTATGTGGTAGTTAGTGTATTTCTTGTGCCTGCATTCTGTCTGTGTCTGTTCATGTGTAAAGTAAATAACCGGTCTATAGTAAGCAATAAACTACTTTGTTAACATCAGTCTAATCCATTCACAGTCTTATGTATGACTGTCCTTTCAATAAAGTGGCGATATGGAGATTATACCTATCTGCTAAGGTACTGTGTGCACAGTATAATTTAGTGAACACTGCTTTTTGAAAGCAGAAAAATGTTCAGATGATAAAAAATGCTCCATTTTCTGTGATCCTGTGCTAAGGTCGTGTGATCATACGATTCATGTGCGCAGAGAAAGGCTGTCTCAAAGTCTTTCTATTGAGCTGCTTTTATGGGATGGAGATTTAGAGTCCTTCGACCTGCCTTTGTGGTCTCTAGGTCTATTGGGTTAGCTGTATTAAGTGACACTGCATTAGGGCAGTGGATTGTTGTTTCCCCACTGCTTCACTCCTCTTGATCACCTCGGAGGTTCCACGGAGCAAAGGCCTCATAAACATTTATGTATGGGCTGTGGGCTCCTGTCTTAGGCCGTGACTCCACTGGGCACAAGCCTAGTGCCCCTTTATGCCTCTTAAGAGACTGTCTTGTCTGTGTGTGTAGTGCAGTGTTTGTATGATTGTTTATTTCAGTAAAATACAAAGTTATGTTCCGCTCTCACTTAGGATTTGAATAGTTCCCTGATAGCTCTGTGTGCCCGCAGCTTTCTGAAGGATGTAGTTATTTTCACATTTGGGAGCTTATCGTATCTTTTCATGCTGGGACACTTATGTATATTACATACATCATATGTAAATTGTATAGCTTTGGGCACAAGAGACCCCTCAGACTTTGTTTTATTTTGCCATGCCTGCCGAGCAAGCTGCACACTCCAGGGAGCCTTTTAGTGATGAAGTGAAAGGACAAAACTCTACTGGACATCGTCTCTAAAAGCTGTAATAAGCTGAAAATGTCGCTGTGGTTTTTTTTCTTCTACAGCTTAAAAAATAAATATAAGACGTGTTTCCACTGTAGGATCATTTACTAATCCTTGTGAGCCTCATTTCTGAGTTGTCTCCTTACGTTTGATCTGTTTGGCAAAAGATCCGCAGCAGACAGTGTGAAATGAGTACATGCCCAGTCAACCTTAGCAGCAGTTTTAAGTTGCATGCAGGCAAAGCATCTAAGTCTAAACAAACAAAAAGGAAGTGGTTAAGTCCAGGGAGTGAGTGTCCCAAAGGGCAACTAGAGACCACATTATTGGTGGACCACTGACGCACATGGAAAATGTGAACCACACACAGGAAATCCTTTCAAAGAGCCAATGAGATATGATTATAAATGAACATGTTACATGCATTAAGTGTGTGTATGGACATATTGTACATGAAGTTAATATCCTGTCTTTCTGTCACTGCAGGACCCTGAATATGCAACTTTTCTGTTTGAGCAACTCCAAACACCTGGGGGCCATGAAGCCGGTGTCAGCTGCTGCCAAGTGTGCTCCACACCTCTCCACCAACTGAGGAAGGAGGCGTTGCAGGTGCTGCATGCGCCTGTCCTCACCTTCACCTCAGACATGGCAGCCCTGCCCACTACATCATTTTTGCCACAGCCTTCTAGATTCACAGTGTCATCCTCCAGTGTCCATGCAAAACAGTCGTCCAAAGGACAAACCCACAGTGTCCTTGGAGAGCGGCATAGGGTGACAGGCTGGTCACAAAGTACTTTGGACTGTTCAGGACCTAAGACCAGTGTCCAGGTGACCGTGGCAGGAGGGCAGGTCACTGGCTCCCTGAGCTCCGTCACCATCCAAGCCCAGCAGTACCTGGAAGGCGTGTGGAGCATCTCCAGGGTCAACAACTATCTTCCCCAACCTAAACCGGTATGCACCCATACTCACCATTATATCTCATTTTGTGCATCAAGACTGTTTGATAATGGAAAAGTCTTATTGTTTTAGAGCGAATTAAACATTTATATCGTTTTCATTTTAATGTAGGTTATATTAATTACTACAATCTGCAGCTGTTGAGATTAAACTATTAGTTGTTGGGCTCTTACCTGACTGACAAACCTCTGTGATATTCTACATGAGGCACACTCAGTGTACCATCTAGTCCTTACACTTATTACACTTATTTCCCCTTCAAATTTTTTTCTGTTCTGTGTTGTAAACTGTCTGTGACGGGCCTTGGCACTGTTAGTCCTTCCTTTCTGCTTGGAAAATTGAAGACACATTTTCTCTCCTCCTTTTTACGTCAACAAGTGCCCATAGAGATGGTTTATGGGAGGCCATCAAAAGCTTTTAACTGCATGTATGCAATCTAGGGCAAATCAAACAGCCTGGCACAGAAGGGAGCGGCTGACTTGTGTTCTCCATCTATGTGTCTAAAAGCAATTAGTGGCCCTTGGAGCTGAGATGAGTTGCTCAATGCCACATAGCTGAGGCTAGGGCCCTCCTTGGACAGAGAGAAATGTCCCTTCAGGATATGAAGTTACAAACACAGCAGAAATCTGTGTTTCTTTCATTAAAACCAGATCCTTCAGAATGACAAAAACCCACACCAGCTCTCAAGCAGTGGGAGTTACACTGCGCTGAAAGGCACACATTGAATTCATGATTCCCTCATGGTTTCTCTGTGGGGAAAGTCGTGCAGTGTTGCTTAGACAAAACAGCAGAGATGGACTATGTGTGTGTAAAACAGAAATCCGTCAGAATGTGTCAACTTAGGAGCCTGGGGCACTCCCACACACATCCCATTATAGGGCACCTTGAATCTCCCATTTGGGAAAAGGCTCTGGTTAACATCTGGAATGATGTTTGTGGTCTCTGGTATTTAAACTATCTGGCTTCCTCTTTGTAATTGGCTGACCCTGGTTCATATAAGTATACTGCACTGAATAGAACAAATGCATAAAAAGCACCTTTTCTGTTGTTGGTGTTATTGGCTACTGTCAGTTAAGGTAGTTACAGAAACCACATTACACGCAGTGTTATACTGCTATTCAAAACAAGAAACTGACTGACCCAAGTCTACATTTCTCCCTTTGCTCCTTAAAATCCACAAACATATGTGTGCTAATCTACAACGACCAAGTGCTCTCAACTCAAGATGGTTTCCGTTATTGGCCCCGTGGTTGAATTTAGCATTGCCTGCTTCATTGCCACCAATGTGAAGCACAGTAGATGATATTGGCTGCTACTGCTTTGGTGCAGCTGGGCTTGCATGGCAAAGTGCCACAGAAAACGACGATGAAAAGAGAAGAAAAGGATGCAGGAAGGAACGGGAAGGACAATTCTCACTTATGCCAAATTGGAAATCAATTAAAAATGTGTGCAGTGATGTCCCGGTATTTGCATAAAGACAAATAACATACTAGGAGTAATTACAGTTTTCTGTAAGAACTAAATATGATGGTGTTTAGGTTTGGTTCTTTTAGAGTATAGTATTGCTCTCACCCGAATTACTTAGTTTCTGTTGATTACAGAGGCCAGCTAACAGCTGACAGACAGATTAACACAAAGGTCTTTTTCACCTCAGCAGTAAGCGTCTGTTGACTGCTGGGATCAAAGGTCACAGGGAATCCTGGTAGTCTGGGGGGAAGATGGTCAGCTGATAGGATGCCGGCTTGCTCTGCTCACTTCAGACTTCACCTTTTCTCTCTTCCCACTCTCTTCTCCACTCTTTCCATTATGTTTAAAGCACTCTCATTTTGTCTCTCCCCCTTGCCTTTCCAGTCTTTTCTTTCCAGCCGCAAAACAAGGCGAAGGGATCAGGGAGCACTGGGGGTTAAAGGGTGGAAGGCCAGCTCATTACTGGCTGTCTGTGCAAACGGCTGAGCACACATAGCTTCACTGACAAAGCCTAATTACCTGACCAGGGGATAGATTGTACTGTTCAACCAGAAGGCCAGTCCAGGTCCAAGGCTACAGTGCACAGCTTGGCTCCTGTAATATGCTGCCACTTGATTTTAAAACTGACACTACAGTGGCTCAGTCAGTGACAGCATTGATGAGCTATACACATCAGCTTCCTGCGTGTCTGCATGTGAAGTGCTCTAGTCTTTCATGCCAAATTGTAATGGGTGTACTTCCCTGGTATGTGCAGAGTTCATAAGCTGTCACCAACACCAGCGTGGTGTGACGCTTTCCGCTCTGGTGGCTGCATAAGGAGCTGTATTAGGCTCATTGGAGTTTGCAGCCAATTCTTCAACGGTGTACTTCTCAAGTCATAACTTTACACACAGCAGCTTGATATCTGACTCAGCTTCCATGATGAAGTCTCAAGAGAGCAAAGCCAGACCCAAAGCAAGCATGTTGATTTTTAACTCTGATAACAAGCTCAAAGGGAAGATAGAAAACATGTGCCGAAGTTTTAATATAGTAACAAATTTAAATACATATAAAGCGAACAGTGTAACGGCCAAGCCTCTCATGTGAATATCAGAATGTAAGTATGTCCTCACATCCTGATGTACAGCATTCACGTGTCAGGCTTGACATATAAATAGTTCAGCTGTCAGCCTGAGTTGACAAATGGCACATGTTGGAAGCCCCCACACTTTATGAAAAATATCGTAAAGGATGTTATTTTAGTTGCCAAACATGAATCTAGGACGAGCACCTTGATGGTAAATATGCATAAGGTCGGAGCTGTGTTTATAATACATATCCTGTCAAATGGCACCGAGGCTACAGCACTGCTCACTTCAAGGTCGTTGCTGATTATGCAATGTTCATGTGTCAGTGTCATAAATGTTTTCAGGGAAATCTGGGCTTTTTTTTTTTTATTTAATTTTCGATGCAGAAAACCCCCAGAACAGGATCTTGTCAGATGCTATTGATCATTGCCTTCTAGGATAAACTAGTGGCTCCAGTGGGGATTAACCTTTTGTCATTAAGGTGACTCCAGTGCAGTCTCACAGTTGCCTTTTGCCTTGTGTAATTAGCTCCCTGTGCTTATTGTGTTGTATTGTTAATAATCAGTGAAAGCTTCAGAGAACTGAACTGAACTGTTGCCGTCTTCAGCAACGTTAAACAGAAACTAGAAAACTAGAAGCTTAGAAGTGGTTTCTACTTTGTCTAGACTGTACATCTGTGGTTGTGTTAAACTCTTACTCTATCAGGATGACATTACCATGACGCAAATATTGTGCCGATTCACTTTTAACAATGTACTTCATTAACAAGCTATTATTTAAACCGACAGCCACAGAAAATTAGAAGTTGCAGCTGTTTGTCAATGACATGCTACAGCCCATATATGATATATGTGACAAATATGAGCACATACAGGTGCACTGTGTAGCTTTAGCATTAGTAACTAAAGCCCTTGGGCTATGACAGAGGCATCTCTTTCAGTTCCAAAACTTCCAGAGCAGGGTGTGCGCATATAGGCATAATTTAGATACCTCATAAACCTTTAAGCTATAAACAAATCTTTCCCATGATTGTTGAATGTTTATTCCCTCTGAAACTCTTAGGTGGTCTCATTCAATCTGCATGATGACTCGTTTCTCATTCCTGATGAGTAAAGTGCCAAATTAGCCATGGAGGTATAGATATAATCAGGAGCACAGAGAAGTAAATCGCTGGTGGTTTAATTACTAATTAAATGTTGGTTATCACTTAATTACAAGAGGCTATAGCCAGGGCAACCTTTAGTGTGTTGCCAGAATCAATGAATGGTGTAGGATCCTTGCTGTTCCACGAGGAGTTCTCTGCTGTGGATACTGCTGACTGCTGCTAACTGGTGCGGTCTACAGCAGCTGCCCGTCCATCTGTGCCAGAGGAGAAGTAAATGGAGTGGAAGAAAGGTGGGCAGTAGCTGTAAAACCTGCAAGTGATGGTTGTGATCTTATCTCGCTGTCTGTGTGTCAACATGCTCAGAGTTTAACGTGGGATGCAGACAGGGATGTCACAACCTCAGAGGCCCCAGTCACCACCATGACCGCCACCACCACCACCACCAGCAGCAGCGGCGGCGGCAGCAACAGCGGCATCCAGACGCCCTGCAGACTGAGGAGCTCCAGTCAACCCGGGCTCCCAGCACCTGTCAGTAACACCTCCACCTCCAACTCTCCTTCCTCATCTGCAGCGGCCTCCTTCTTCATTAGGTAAGCACCTCCCCCACTCTGTCAAAGCACACTCATTAGAGAGGTTAGATTGAGCTGTTGTGTTTAGTGTTTGTATGAACTTGCATACACACCTGCATGCATTCAAGCTCCACTGTATATAGGCGTAAAGTTTATGAAGATAGGTAAAGAGGAGATATGCACAGACTCGCCCTCAAATGTCAGCTGAAGGTCGTGGTTCATGGTGTTAACTTCCATGTGGGGCACTTATTTCACAGTGTTGTTGTTCTTGCCATGGTTGAATTAGAACATGCCTTGGGATACACACCATCATGAAACCAAGTGAACCTTTATTTACAGGCACCAGTGCTCATGAATGGATAATAGAATAACATAATTCAGTACGAAAAATGAGTGTCTCACGAAGGGGTTTAGGTTCAATCTGAGTTTTGTTCTTAGGTATTCCATGTTTATTTTATTTTATTTATTTATTTTTTAGTTAAAACAGCTAACCTGATTTTTTAGTCTTAGACAGCTGCACATTAGATGCTATTCCAGCCACATTGCAGTGCTCTCATTTTGTAATTCAGTGCAACCATTTGGTCCCTGAGTATCTTAGGCTGAAGGAGGCTTTTTCAGCACTGCTTGGCTCTGGTCTTTTTGTTGCCCCGGAGAGTACTTCACCCTGTCCAAACGGGTGGATGGCTGGTGCAATGTGCTATATTGTCATTGATAGATTCCCTGGCAAGCTGGTCAGTGCATACATTCCCAGCCTCTACTCTCCAAGGAGTGCTATGCCATAATGAATTTTGGCAAAAGGGAAGCTGGCTAAGAATGATGTATAGGACCACTGAAGCTCTGCACCACAGGAGGTGAAGGGACTTGTGGAGTGTGACAGGAAACCCATGGGGGATCATTGTATAGCTTAGGTTTTCTCCAAACACCTCAAATGGGGTTTGTCTTGCCAGCTTTCACAGGATCAGCGTATATCAGTGGGACCATAAGGCCTCTCCCTTGGCTATGGGGACATTCCAGATCCTCCACTAAATATGCAACTTCCTGTGCATCTTGCTTCCCGTCACAAGATCAGTGGCTCTGCATAACGGTGAGGTGTGGCTGTGTTCTGCACAGGGTTAATTTCTGACACTGATTTATTAGCTCTCATGTTTACTTTGGACTTGGCTCAAAAAGAGTAGCATGAAGCCCCGTGTCTAGGCAGCCAATGTGGGTTGAGTACAGGGAAAAACAGGGAGGTGGACTTGTTTTTTCCCCTGTAGCAGGACCTGGTGGGGCAGAGGAGGTGTAGGTGGAAGTACGGTAAAGGGTTCCACCTTTCATTTCATCCCAAATATAATTTGCTGCCAAGAACGTCGTGTTTTACTTGGCCCAGTGAAACACAATGATAATGGGCCGGCTTTAAACAGCATCGCATTCCACAGATACAGAAAAGTGTGGTAGTGATACGCTGCTTGATTTTGAGGAACACCCCCTTCCTGACTCTGCAGCTGTTGCTTGCAACAGGAATATCATCATCACATTGTCATTATTATTAATACTACTGTGCTCATTTAATCTTTTATATACCTCTGCTGATTGAAATGTAAGTCATCCCGTAAAAAGGAACAAAATCATTCGACAGATTTTCCGGTTTTCATTCTGCTGCCGTGGTGCTGTAGTTGGAAAAAAAACAAAGTGGTGAAATTAGTGTCCTTCATGTTTTAGACTTGATTGAGAACTCATATCTGATTAGTATTCCCTTTTGTTCTCGAAAGATACAATTAGAGGGATGCATGTGGAAATCCTGAGAGCCTAGGATGCAGGAGCAGAATAACCAAACAGCCCTTTCTACCCCAGTGGAGTGGAGAAGGCTCCTTAGACACTTGTCTGACATTCACTAACACCGTTCCACTCAGAGATGAAATTTTAATTAGAATGCAATTAGTTGGAGTCTAGCTGCACTAGCTAGTTGGCTGCTGTGAGGAAAGAAGAGCGTGATGAACAAAAAGCGACTCATTGTTTAATTTTTCATTGGAAAAATAAGTCAACCGTTAAACTGCTTTAAAAAAAAAAGCCTTTAATTTGTTTCATTTAAGATGTCTACTGGCCTGAAAAATCATTTCAGTATAAATGTACAATTTGACGACCACACAACACAGCGGGTCACAGCCATTTTTTTGACATATACTGTGGATGAATCAGTAATGTGTCCACTTAGATTAATTATTTGTGCTCCAGACTTACTAAATTGTGCCTTTAAATAATTAATTCCTTTAAAACAGGCTAATAGTGACAAGTTAAAGGTTGTTTTGGTTAGTTAGTGGTAAAATTACCTACTCCCTCATATTATTAGTGTTAAATGAATGCATTCATTTCAGCACTTACATGACAACTGAATATGTGTCTACATATTAATAACTAGGGAGAGCAAATTACTCATTTGTAGGTAGTGGTTATTAATTCAAGCAACAAATTACTAATATAAGAATTATTAACCCTAATGCCTGCCAGGCTGTAAAGATGCAGTCAATATGAAGTGATCTTAGCCTCTATGTTGATGCACAATTCATTTTTGAAATTCCATTTATAAAATCAATCTGTTGCCTGACTTTCTGTCTCTGGTAATTATGGAAAGTAGCCTGAAACAAAGACGACCCCAGGGTCAGTGATGACCTGTTGGCAATTAGACTGATGATACAGTTGTTGAGAGCCAGAAAGAGTCAGAGGTCAAACTCTGACTGACTGGATAGTGTGTGTGCATAATGTTATAGTTTATGTGTATGCGTAGGCTACGTCAGTGAATTACTGGGGGTGGAGGGTGGATAATGACTTTAGATCCACACGCTCAGCTGACTGGCACGTTAAGCACTGATTGCCTTGTGACACAGCATATGATTAGTGTATTGACACAGCGTTTTATAATGAAACCAGACGGGGCTCCCAGCAGGAGCTACGCAGTGTAGAAAACCACTGCCTTACAGATCATCCCACCCATCTCCGTGTTCTATTAACACCTGCTGATTGTGACGATGTGTTTATCACCCGTCGGGCCAAGGGACATCTCACTGCAAACTGCTGGGATGAGTCAACTGCTCAGTTTGCAATCTACTTCCCAGTGTGCTCATTTCTGCGTAGCAGCATGACACAGTCTTCATTGTCTGTTGTTAGTCCTGAGTTTGTGTTTGTTTGGATGGGTGCGAGTCACTTTGTGAACTTGCGCTAATCATACTCGGGACAGTGAGTATTTATTCACGCTAAAGACTCAGTGAGGTAATAAATAGAAGAGACAAGTCAGTAGAAGATCCAGGGAGGGATGTTGCAGACGTCAGAGGTGGCACACAGGCTGGCGAGTGAGCTGTTGCAGGGGCAGGGCGGACAGCTGTTTGCTGGAATGCGGCCCTGGAGGAGTGTCAGAAGGAAGTGGTTTTATGGTCATCCATCGCCGCCCTGCAGCTGCTGCCCAGGTGAGTGTTTGTGCAGTAATGACTGTGATTGTGCAGAAGGAATTCTCCTGTAATTGTGGCAGCAGGGCCATTTAGCCTTGGTTCTCCGGCACACACAAGACCCTGCCTTTGTATCAGCACAACACTCACTCTGCCCTTCATCCCCAGGCTGCTCTGAGTAACCATAGAAACAAGTCATTAGCTTGTGGGAATAAAATGTGACTGATTTTTCTTTCAAAAGTGGAGATTGGAAATCAGGAAGTTGAAAAAGCCCTCTCTACTCCACTGGACTATAATTTAGTCATGAGGAGGAACAAGCTTCTCTTCAATAATGAGCCCTGTGTGTTCCAAAGTGGAAGCAGTGCAGGATCACAAGTGCTTGTTCTTGTTCTGAATAACATATGGGATCACTTGCTAAAGTCCACTGTACAATCATGAATATAATGGGATTATTTATGAAGTTTCCATAAGCCACTCAGCCCATCTTATTTGTAAAGGAGGCAGTGATGGTAGCATATGTTGCTGGGGAAAATACAGGAGTTCTAACTTCTTTCACAGGGCGAGGTGAGCCATACAGAGAGGCTCAAGGCAGACAAAGCCTGGCTGTGCTGTGCTGAGCTGGGTTTGGTTGGCTGTGCTGTGATTGACAGCAGAGATCTTTGTCATTGACAAATAGGCAGGACAGACAGTGTGGAGCAGAGGGGTCTGCGGAGCACAGTGGCCCACGTGGCTGAGGAATAAAGATACTGAGCAGGACAGGAGCTGCGTGGAAAGATGTGCTTGTAAATGTTGTCATTCAGAAGGTGTGCTCCAGCTGATGCTCCAGCCTGACAGCTTCAAGGACAGCTGGTCTGTGCCTGTGGAGGAGAATATTGGATTCACTACCATGGGAGTCAAGTAAGTTATGTTGTTCACAGACAACACTGAGCTCAGCTGCGTGTGTGATTCTCTTCTTCTGTATGTGTTTGTGTTTTAACACAAACTGAAGACATGTTTGTGAGTTACTTTTACATTCTCCATGGTGTGCTGTGGTGCAGTTTTCTTTGCTTTCTCGGACTTTTCTCTCTCTTGCTTTATCTATCTTCCTGTGTTGCTCTCTGTTTTCTGCTTGATGGAATGTACAGTTTGGTTGTAGTTGGAGTTGGACTCCGTGCTCCCCGGAGGTGCAGGGGGTAATGCTTGTGTTGTCAAGCTACAGTGAGATAGATTCCTCCACCAAAGTGAGCGTGTGACGAGAATGTATAGCAGGCTACAAAACATATTGCTGAATTGCTGGCTCCATTTTGAGGAAACAGTCACAGTGGAACTTAAATGTTAATACTACCTCTACCTCCAATGCCTGACAAATGAGAATTGATTCATATCAGTCTGTTGAATTTGAGCAACACATGCCCAGGGCAGCAAATGGCTCATCAGAAGCATTGAGTGGGTGGTAGCTGGGATGGTTGAGCTGCTCTGTGGTATTTGTCTTTTTTCACTGTTGGATAAAACACCAGCTGGTATTTTCCTACCGTAATCAGGCTGATGGGACTAATAGCTGCCTCTGTGCCACCAGCTGAGGCCACGAAGGGGCTGTAGCCTGTAGATAAGCCCAGGTGTGAATTTATCCAAGGCCTGTTGAGCACCTCCAAGGCTGAGGTGTTGATGGAGATCCAGCCTTACCTTGTGGCCTCAGGGATCTACAGCAGGTAGTACACTACTAATACTACCTTCATGCTCCTTCTTAACCACCCTCAAACAAGAAAGTGCTGTCTAATCCTGTACTATATTAACCTTTTGCATAGTACAGACAATGTTTAGATAGACTGAGTGACACTTAATTCATATCCTGCAAGGTGTACAAGAGTATATTCTGAATATTGTGTGAAATCTGTGAATTACTGATCTCACTGTGGTTGATTCCCTTGCCTCTCTCTGGGTCTGTTTTCCTTCCCTGGAATATGTTAACATGGTATGATACTGTGTTCCCTGCAGCTCCAGGGTGATGGGCACTATTGTGACGGGCAGTGTAGAATCACTTGTGGCTGTCATCATGAATGGCAAACAGCTCCAGTGATAAGGAATAGGAAAGCAGAGAGTTTGTTGCAGCCTAAGTGAGGAATAACCTAGTGCCCTTTTCGCTGTTCCCCCAAATAAATCCCTGAGTCAGGAAGTCTGTCTGGCCCACTCACATAGCCTGCAGGGGGTCAGTGGAGGGGGGCCTGACTAACAAAGAGCTGAAGTGCTGACTTAAGCCTGCGCTCTCACCCTGGGTCCATGTGTAATAAGCCCGGTGAGGAAAGGGGAAAGCACTGCCATCCCCTCCTGACAGATGCCTTTCACATGTAGAGAAATGAGAGGAAGTGGAACCCAGACCTCTGTCTTGTAGACTTCTCATATAAAACAGGGCTTTGTCTCTCAAAATGCTGGTATGGGAGATCGAAAAGGCAAGGTTGCGTGCAACTAGTTGCATGTGGGTAGAAGAGGTCTTGGCCTTAATATCAATCCATTTCCAGCTCTGTTTGCCTGCCCACACTGAGCATTCCACATTTAACTGTGTAACGACACCGATACTGTATTTGCCCACAGGGCGCCATGATCACTGCATTAGTGTTTAGTTATCATGCTTTATTCTGTAAAATTTTGTAACCCCAGCTCGTTCAATTGATATTATGCATCATGCTTGTGGGGGCTGAGGGATGCCATCTAAACCTCTTTAATGCCCCTCAGTGAAAGGCGTCATGCAAATGGAGTCTATTATCTTTGTCATTACATCCACAGTCACTTCTGCATTGTGGCTGAGACACAGTGTGAGAGTGTGGCAGAAGCAGAAAGAATGAATTCAATCGCTGGTGGCAGGGAATATGTGTTAAGGAATTTTATGACCTATTGTGTGCAGATGCAGAATAAAGCCCATGGCCTGTGCTCCCATGAGGTACCTTTATGTCTTACAATCCACAGCAGTAAAGATGGCTCCCGGTGCGACTTCACAGGCATCAGTGCTCCTTAGATTCAGCCACACTATGGCCTTCAATCCAGATGAATAACTAATAGCTGCTTAATCAGTAGTAGGAAGTTGATTTCCCCAAACACTAATGCTTTACTTTTTCTGAGGCACACACATACTGCACCCCCATCCTCCTGTTTGTCAAGGGGAAGGGCCCAGCTTTTAACTGATAAAGCTCAGATTACTATTGAGGATAAGGCCATTGTCCGGACAGGTGGTTTGCTATTTACCTCATCACCCACAGGCTCAGTAGCTCAACCATTTTACCATGATCACCCTGTCTTCTTTGTTTATTCTCTGTCGAGGGGTAGCTTGGGAGCCAAGAGTATGAATATTGTTTAGAATAAATACATAATAAACACATCAGCAGTTTACACTCTGTAGGACATTATGTCACTGACATTTGACATTGAGGAGCAAAATGAGCAAATGGGTATTTTGCCTTGTTTTTTCTTTGACATCTTGCAGATATGTGAGTCATAAAGTCCTTGGTCTAACTTTGTCAAACAAACTAAACTAAAAAAGACTTTCTTTTTATGTTATGCATGAGGCAGGGCAGCAATTCATGTAGCAGACGTGGATCTCTGCCACGTCTGCCTGACAATGCTTTCTACATGCTCATCGTCCTGGCTGGAGAGGATTATAGTCTGTAATGAGTTCACAGCCTAACGCATGACAGCCAGTTGCAGTGTGCTAAAGATGCCATTATCCCCTTACTCTCTATGTGGCCCAGTGAGTGTGTTTCTGTGGTTGAATTTATGAGTGTGTGATACAGGATAAACTGCTTAGCTTGAATAATGTGGTTGTACAGTACTCACTAACGTCTCAGTGGCTGTTCTCTGGGACATTTTCTCATGCGGTTATATCAGTATTTTTCTTTCTGTGTGTGTCTGATGTGTTTATTGATCAGTCTGATCCATTCACATCATCCACTACTCCTTCATCAACTATCATCACTATCTCACTGACAATATAGCTAATTTCATCTGATTTGGACCCCCTCTAGTTTTTGTGATGTTGCCTATTGACTTGAATATAGATGAAAGATTAAGAAACACGTGTTACTCCCCTCCCCCTGCGTTTTGTCTCTCTGGACAGCCTGCTGATTAATCACCCCAAATGTTCTCAGCAGCCCACAGGCCTGTTTGTTGTGATAGCCTCTGTGTGGAGAAGTGCAAATAAATAATCGCTAGGTGTCTTACTCTGGCAGCAAGTGATTAATGAAGCATAGAAGTGGAGCAGAAGTGTGTTGGCTTTCTTCATTTCTGTCTATCCCTCTGTTGCATCTCCTGCACTCATCAAGCTCTTAAATTATTGTCCAATCTGATATCATGTTATGTATTAATCTAGGAAACCCTTATATTTTATCTGCTAGGCACCCCGTGTAAATAATAGTCCTCATTTGTTTCTTGCATATCCAAAATCCTGCCTCCATTGTGTGTGTGAAGTGTTTTCTAAAACAGGAAATGTCACTCAGTCAGTGATGACTTGATGTGAATGCCAAGACTTTTCCCTGCATGCCCTGAGCCAAACAGCGATCCTGAGGTTTTCAAGGGAAGACGTGGGTGGGATGGTGGGTGAATCAGAGTTCAACATGTGCATTGAGAGTGGGAAGTTATTCCAAATTCTCTGCAGCCTTGGAGGGGAGCACAGCAGAATACCTGAAGCAGTGTCTGAGAAGCAGACTAAAAATGCACTGGAAGAGATGAAAGGAGCTGTTAATCTTTGTCAGCAGTGCCAAGGGTGGGGAAGCTGCAGTCTGCAGAGCAGCGAAGAGCACGTCTTCATTATCATCTGTCACCCATCAGCTGAAATGCGAATTTTCTTCCGAGACTTTTATTTTTGCTGCCTGAACAAAATTTGACGTAATTATTGGACATTTTCCCTGTTTGCATCTAAAGCTGTTGTTTCCTACAAGCCTTTGGTGAATAGTTACAGATTGACTCATGTCACAGGTATTTTCAAATCTTTCCTGAAGGGGCCTCTTTATCTTACTGACTCATAATTAGGCCCTGCTGAGCTAATGTCCTGTCCTTTGTTCACCTCTCCATGGCCTAATGTTGAGGCTAATAAGACCATATTAGCAAGCTGGGATTTCGAATGCTAGGACCAACAATAAAATGAGCCATAAATAGCCCCTGACTTTTACACTTGATTTCTTTCCTTTAGTTTTCTTAAGTCATTCAATTCCGATCTTTGCAAGAGAGCTTTGTTGCTTTTCTGTGTGGGGATGGTAGAATTGGTAGGGAATTGGGCTGGTGGGTGTTGGGTGCCTTGAGACAAAATGCCTTTTGGGTAAGGCGTCTAACACAGAAACACTTGAAGACAGTGATACTGCATGAAGGGCTGGCCACACCCTTGTCTGGAGTGTTACGGTGCCAAAAATATATCCTCCTTATTAAGGGGTTAATCTTGGCTTAGACACAGTGCAGCTATTTGCACAGTCTTTTGGGAAGTGAGGGTCTCTTGGCATGAGTCTGTTCTTCTTGAACTGATGTCCAAAGGCACAGAAGAAGAGTCTGCTTAATGCAGCTCCCTTGATATTGCGCCCCAAAATCAGAGTAAAATGAACAAAGATGTTGCTGTTACCTCTGGTGATACAAGCCAGTGCTTAAATCCACTGTTGCTTATGCTGATGTACATGTAGTGTAGCACCAAAGCAGGCTTTCTTGAATATTGATGAGTTTTTTCACTTTTTGACGCCAACTGTTCCATTTATTCTTGGCCGTCTGGGGATTCCCATCTTTGGGAATAAACCAATTCCACGCAGGCTGTGGCATAGCCCCAACAATCATTTTTGTTCTGCTTCTTTCTCAGGCAGAAAATGATTTACCTCCTCATGGACAGTGCATCACTGGCACGGAGCCAGTTCCACTGATCAAAGTGACGACCTGGCTATGCACTGTGCTGCTCTGTCTCTCACTGCCTAGTTTTTTTTCTGTTTCACCTACATCTTCTTATTATTGTCTAGCTTTGAGATGATTTCTTCCACTCATCTCAGTCATATCAAATTTTTTCATCGCCGTCTCTCGAATGCTTTTTCCCGATTTCCCACTTGCATTGCCTCTTTTTCTTCCCTTGTGTTTCAAGAGACCCTCCGTTATTCAAGCTATTCTCCGGAGGATGCTCTAATCCCTCGTTTTCCACCTCAGTCCACAGACCATTTCAAAAGAGTTCTAGCGAGACTGTAACAGAACACATTTGCTTTTTTAGGATTAATTTATGGAAAGCGACGTGCTTCTCTCTTGCTCTAACCTCTTTAAGTGAACATTACGACATGAGAAGTTTGCTGGATAATACAACATTAGTTTTCGTCAGAAATCTTTCCTTTTCTATGACAGCACATTGTAGTCACAGATGTTACTTGAATGCATTTGGCCTTACCTAATTGGACGGGGATCTGTGCAGTGAAGATGTGTGTGCAGCCTTGGGCTGTCAGCAGTCAGCACACAAATGATGTCCCATTTGGTATTCTGTGTCCAAGGCCAGACACTGCAGGAACAAAAGGCTTGTTGAACACCTTGTTGGAACAAAGAGCTTTTCTAAAAGGAATTGCTCCAATGTGTCTAGAACATGCCAAGCAGGATATTGTTCAGTTAACTGGCCATCACATCCATTGCTGTCTGGTTTAGTTAGGATCCATTTATCTATTTCTAAGGATTTATAGAAAGTCTATAAATCCTAGCCTGGAGCTGTTTGGCCACTTCCTACAAACTGCTGCTGTGTAAACTGACACAGGAGACAGGAGTCCTACGTTAAGACTACCATTAAAAAGATTTTAGTTCAAAGCAACAGAGCTTTGGATTGATAATATTCAGCTGACACCCAGATTAGCCTGTTAGTTTCCTCTTTCATTTTAATATTTGTCGAACTGTAGAAGGAGAGTGGACACACATTTTTCAAAATTGCTGGGTTTTTGTTGACGTGAATCAGAATGATAAGATAAGGGAACATCTGGTTCAGTAACTCCAGGTGGAAGCTTTTTTTTTTTTTTTGGCAGATTCTGTGAAGTAAAAGGGCAAATGTTTTCCACAGTTAACATTTGTTGAACCACATTCTAAAATTAATCACTGTATTCAGGATGTCGCAGCCTCAGGCATTAGTTGTTTTGAGTGATTTAGGATCGAGGGAGAGGAAGTGAGAAAAAAACGAAATGAATGTTTATAACAGTGCTCCTTTGATTGAGGTAGACTTTGAAAAAAAGACAGGCTCATTACCAGTCTAAACCTCAGTGCCACACAGGAGGCTTGGATCACTTTTGTCATGCAAACAAACGCTTGTTCCTTCATTATTGTCCCTATTTGCCTAGTGTCACGTCTCATGTAACCTAAATCCAAATACTTTTTTCATTATTTTAAGAGCACACCATTTGTCCCCCTCAGCTTTTACTGTTGGGGCAATGCATATATTTGTACTTGAAAGGCCATACATCTGGAGGCTGCTGACATCCACAGCAAACAGTCTCTGACCCAATGAGACACAGCTACAGTGGTTGAGGCATTGGTCTCATACTTAATGATCAGCATCCTAACCTCACTAGTAAATCTTGTCTGGGTGGGCCTTCTTGCTGCCAGGTCTGGTTGGTAGAGTATGACATCATCTCCTCTTGGCTGTGCACCATATGAATGAGCGTGTGTCTGTGTGTGTTCACAGGCTGATGTCATGGTCGTTTAATCAGCACCGAAGCTCAACAGTGGCTGGGTCAGGCTATAGGTGCTCTGAGACTATAGCCATTGAGGCAAGCATAAAAATGCAATTTTCAGTTCCACCCAAATTTGGCAAGTCAGGCAGCAACATCCAGCTGCACTGCAGTGTCTAAACGTTAGTTTGATGCTCTTGCTTTAACTCTCATCTGTATTTCTCCTATGCTCGAGCTGAGTTGGTAGATTTATGTTATTGCCCCACACCTGTGGTGCAGAGGGCTGTTTGATTGTTTCAAGGGCAGCCCATCAATAAGACTATGTGTACTGATTTCAGCTCTGGGGACTTTTCTTATTGATCATCTTTTGACACAAAAACATAGCATCTCACCTGATAGACCAACACACATTCAGCCCAATCAATCATGAGCATCTGCTGATGTGGCATGTTGGGATTGGCAATGTCTTCAGGGCACGAACGACATGACTCAATGCACCCATGGCCACTCAAAAAAAATCTCGCAAATGCTTTTACTACTGAGTCCAGGACATTTTTTCATGTATCCAGCAGTGAGCGAGCCTGACTCATTGTGCTGCAGTCATTATCACTCTATGGTGTTGAGGCTGGCTGGAGCCCAGTATTCCTCTCTCCATTGATGAAGAGAAATGCTGTCCTGCTAATCAGCAGCAGTGTGAGTGTGGGGGGGGGGGATAAAGCAGTTTGATATCAGACCCAGTGATCTGATCCCTGCATGAATGGCCAGAGTAGCCTTATCTTGTCTGTAGAGGGAAAAAAGGAAAAACACAGAAAGGAAATGTCAAGGATAGTAAATGTGGTCAACATAGTAATTAGCCACAGAAAAGAGCTACCTAAAGAGCTCTATAGCCGACCTGAAGAACAGAGACAAATTTGCACAAACAAGCGAATGGGTGCGCCAGCTAATGATTCTCTGGGGCAGAGGAATTTCTCTTGTTAATTTGACAAAGCCTGAAAAGAAGGCTGGGCCAGTTATTGACAGCAGGCCAAAATGAAGCTTTGAAAGCAGCAGGCAAACACAGCTTCTCCACGCTCTCTGTTCTCCAGTCATTGACCTCCTCTTCTCCTCCCTCGCCGTCACTCCCTTCACCTGTAAAGGACAAAATCTAGATGTCCTTTCTCAAACAAAGGCATCGGGGAGACCTTTTATTTCAAATGGTACTTAAATTTGCATCTGTCTTGCTTTGGCTCATTTATATATATTACAGTCATTATCTGTCTGTTCACAAGGAGACAGTGATGGAGCTGAAAGACTATCAGGACAGTTCCAACTGTGGCTTTTCGCTATTATTACGTCATTTTGATGTATAACACTGAAAACCACACAGAGGGAAGCAGCAATGGGCATGAGACTAATGACTGGTTGCATTGTCAGCGTGACCAATGCCCACATTAGTATTGTCTTCTATTCACTGACCGTTACCAGTCATGATTTAAAGGGATTCGGCACGTGACAAAGATCCAGGAGAAGGTCCCTGCTCTTTAAAATAAGCCCACCTCAGGCAAATTAATTTGGATACGCTGCAGAAAGGCAGAGGTAAGCGTGCTGTGGCAACAAGGGAGGTAAAGGTTATGTGATATATCAAACTGCTTCATTACTATACTCTATTCACCTAACAGATACTGTCGGCAGTAGTGGGTTTTATTTTTCTGTTTTTTTGCCTCCAAATTTAATCCAGTAGAGTTCATATAAGGGGCACTGTGTCAGAAGGAGAGAGGCATAGTGAGCTTAGTGTGTGTCTGTACTGAATGTACTTTCATCTGGCAAGTCTCACACCCACTCTGTCTGCCGATATGTTGTAGTAGGCACTCTGCAGCCAAAGCAGCCTTTCAAACAAGACTGGCTGGTCGGGGGCCGAGAGGGCTTACTGGTAAATTGGCAGCCCAGGGAATACAGGGTACTCTCACCCCGTCGCTCACCCACTCACATTCTTTCATTCCCCCTTTTACGCTTGACCATTGACTGACTGCACTTTTTCTCAGTGGCCAGCAAAAATCTGCCTTTCTAGGATGTCATCTGTTCATTGTCTGTCCTCTCCCTCTCTCGTCTCTTTCTTAGCTTCCCAACTGAGTCAGAACATCGCTCATTTAAGCAATCCATCTCTTCTTAAGTATATCCTCCCTTATCTGTGTGTCACTCCTCATGATTAATAACACTCTCATTCATGTGGCTAATTACATTTTTCAGCAAAGAAGAAATACAAATGTGCAGAAGTGTAAACCCACTACCCATACAAACAGAGACACACACATACACACTCGCACTCATGCATGCATGCACTGTAGGCATACTAACCAAATCTGTTTGAAGTGTGGGACCCTAAAAGAAGAGAGGGCTCCTGTATGCATTAAGTATTCATGTGATGTGTGATGGGGTGCATATGTGTGCGCGTTTGTGTGCAGAGGTTCATATGAGACAGTGTGAGTGTGTGTGTGTGTGTGTGTGCGTGCGCGCGCGTGTGGGTAAAGAGAGAAAGAGAGTACTTGCAAATTGCGCCGCGAGCAGCCAGCAATCGAGCGCTGACACCTCGTCTGGCAGTCGGAGGCAAAAGGGGCTGGGCTGAGGAAAGAAAAAGAGAGAGGGAGAGGAGGGAGGTAGGGAGAGAGGAGGGAGTGTGTTTGAGTGTGTGTGTGTGTATGAGAGAGAGAGAGAGAGGCAGGCAGCGAGAGAGAGACACGGCAGGACAGCTGCCAGCATTTCTCTGATAGCAGGAGAAGGACTGAGAGGCGGAACAGGAGTAGGAATTCTCCTTATTCTCAGCCACGCAAGAAAATCTTCCAGCCCAGCCAGGCGTGCTGATTCTCTCCCCCCCCCCCTCCTGTCTGTGAAGCGAAGAGACTCGGAGAAGGACTTGGGCATCAGGACCTGCAGCCACTCACAGCAGACTCACCACAGTGGATTAACGGAATGAGAAAAAACTATGCAGCCTGTGGGATGAATCCAGAATTGGATGTGGAAAGAGGAGCTGAGTTGTAGAGGAAGCTGTTGAAGTGTTTTTTTTCATCTCTGAAGTGACACTGAACTTTTGCTGGTGAAGAGGCATGCAGAGAGTTGGAGGTGCTTTAGTGGCGGTGCTTTAGAGGTGGTGCTTAGAGGTGGTGCTCCTTCTCATCCTGATTTCCTCATTCCCTCTTTCTAAGAAGCTCTCCGGATTACCTGCTAACCCTAAACCCCTCTCTGTGAACCTCTACCCCTTATCCTGCAGGGTGCTCGTCCGCCTGCACACCTCCACCCTGCCCCACCTAGCACTTGTTTCATTAAGTTGCTATGACGCGCACGCCGCCCCCTCCTCCTCTTCCCTCTGCCCCTCCAGCTTCTTACAAACCTCTGTGAAATCAAGCGGAACCTCGATGATTGCAATCGGAGCAAAGAGAACCCCAGTGCCCACACTGCCGAGGAGCCCCGCCTCGGTCTGTCCACATCGACTGTGCCAGCGTATCAAATGTGCAAGTAATGGAGAACAGCGACAACACAGACATGGGCCACAAAGTTGAACTCTATCAGTTGCCTGTTTTTTGACTATGACCATAAACTAGATAATGGATTGGAAAGAGCTGTAAGTAACCACCAGAGCATTTTCTTGTCGGTGCATGTTGGAAGAAAAACCTTTGGTTTAGTTTGTGTAGCGCTCTGCAGAGCACACATGAACACAGTGTAGATGAGCAGTTTCTGTCCTGAGAATTTAGAAGTTTTGTAAAGAAACAGCTTCATTACCTCGGTGGAGTGAACAGGTGGACAAGCTGTTGTGGGTGAAGAAATCTGAGCCTCTTCCCACAGCCTACTTTCCATTGGCTGATCATATAGTTGGATGAAGCACAGAGAGGAAGAGAGGAGGGAGAGGTAGGGAGTGAAAGTGACAAGCAATTAATTTCCCCTGTGTATGTGTGGTTGTGGTGGGAAAAAAAAACAGCAATATCATCCTTTTTCTCACCTTCCATTCGAGATTGTGCACAGATTGTCATTGTGCAGCATGAATTACACCTCAAGGTTACAGTACTCTTTGCTGGTCAAGACAATTATAAAGCAGAGCAGTGCCCTTGCCAGCCTTTTTTATCCTGTGTGGTGTCTTATGGTGACTCTGGGCACTTGATTTATCTCTTTGCTAGAAGAGGGAACAGACGGACTAATGTGAGAGAGAGGCAGGTAGAGAGAGAAGCAGAATACATTTATCCTGAATGAATGGGCTGCGGATACCTCTCATAAAGGTGCACACACACTCACATGGCCGCGTGCACACACATAGTCACACACGGCCACGTGTAGTTTCCCCTTTCTTTCTCTCTATCGCACATTCATCTTTTCCATCTAATTTTTTTTTTTCCGTCACACGATCTGTCTCACATGCTATCACACATAGGCAGCTCCCCGGGGAGAGCCTTCTCCTGTAGCCTTCTTGCATGCAATAATTATTCCATCAGCCGGCAGTGTGTTCCCTGATTGTGCTCTTGGGCTGTCGCTGCAGGGGGTGTGCAGTGGAGAGGGGAGTGCTGAGAAGAGGAGGGGGGGCTGGTTGTCACACAAGGGAGATGGGAGGGAAGGGGGTGGTGTTTTTGGCAGCAGCCCACCCACTCTTGTCCTGAGGAGCCCAGAACAGGACTAATGAGCTCAGGCTGGTCTCTTAGAAAACTGCTGATCACCTGGGCACACATGGATCTGCTGTTGTGTGCTCTCTCCTGCTAACTCTTTTCACAGTCTCTGCTTCTTTCATTAAAGGATCCTGAGTCTCAGACCCTAACAAATAAAATGAACTTTGCTTGTCTTTTAACCTCTCAGTCCGATGTTTTTTTCATCCTCCTCTCCACTCGTTCATTCGTGTTGACAACTGACACTTTGTCTTTCCTTAATTTCTCTGAAATCCTGCCACTTGAGTGAAAACCAATTGAGTGCATTTGAATTGCCAGAGGGTATCACTTTCCTCCCTGACCTTGAATATCCAGCGGAGGTGCAGTGTTAACTGATCTAGGACGATGCTGTACCTGGAACCACTTTAGGTCTGGCCAGATTCCCTGCAGAGACGCCAGAGATATTTAGCGCTGTTCTTTTAGTACTGTTGCAGGAGACAGGAGACAGAAAAGGAGTGCATGTGCCTGACTCAGTTGGCCGTGGGACCAATCTGTGTCTCCTCACTGCTGTCTCTGCGAGACAAGATGCCAGGATTAAAGTGGATTTTAATTAGAGGAGTGTCAAAAAGTTGGATTCAGTTACAGTAGAGGTTCTGTTAGATGCCAGTGTAGCAGAACTGCTCAGACAGCCATTTGTCTGTTTACATAGAACTGAATTAGAGAAGAGAGTTAGTTTTACCCACCTGTATTAATGTATGTGCAACTGTTGACTAGCTTATATCTAAATCTAAACACACACCAGACTGACATTGACAACATTCACTTAAATGATGTGTATTCTATTTCATAATGGTTTAGCTTTGGTAATAGAGATCGACGTGACCAAATCTCAGAGGGCAGTATTTCAGCAGTTCTCGTCTGTCATCTCTATGACGTGTTGGTTTTTGTGTTTGATCAAGATAAATATATGCTTTTACTGTGCTTTTCTGCTATGACAGCCTATATTTAGTGCCTGACAGGGGGAGATCCATGGCTGGTATAATTTTTTTTATGCATTTGCAGATTTTTTAGTTAAAAAATAACAAATACAAGAGGCTTCTACCAGCTGTAGTGCCGAGAGCTGAAAGCATTTTGTTTCTTGTTAGAGGAGAATGAGGTGGAGGTTAGAAGAAAGCAATTTTTAAAGTGGGGAAAGGGGCGGGAGTAACAGCACAGCTCTCCTGCTGATTTCGTTTACTTTGGAAAACTAAAAGGAGCTTGGTGACCTTTATGTTACAGTTTCTAAAGGTTTTGCAATACACCTGTAAAAATTGTCAAGGTAGATATTTAAGATCAATGAGCTTTTGTCTGGGTCTCACGCAGGAGAAAAACATCACTCGAGGAAAAAAAGTAGATTTGTTCGTTTATGAACATCTTGGTTTTCTACGTTTAGCTTCAACCTCCAGGTGTTTTGCTTTTTTTCATCTTCCAGGGCAGCTCAGAAGCTGAACCTGTCCTCCAAGCGGAAGAAGCACCAACCCTCACTGCTCCATCCACAGGAGCCCTCCATCTACCCCACCAACTTCAGCGGCATCCTGCAGGTCTCGCCACCCCCTGCTCCACCATGCCTGCTCCGAGCCGTGTCCAAAGTGAAAGAGAACCCAGGGATAGGAAAGGTGAGCACGGACATATACATATACATTAAATTATGAGAGACCAGCATTTCTCTTTTTGAGCACAGAAGGACAGTAAAAGCTATAATTCACATACATGCATACATGTTCACAGTAACAGCAGGATTTCTAATTCCATTTTAAGTACAATGTGTGATGATGAAAGTGAGGCTGGCAGCAATAGGACAGTCATTAAACAAAGCTGTATAAACATATCGCTCTTCCTTTGTGGTTCATTGGGTATTGTTTGTCTGAACTGGCGTCCTGTATTTATAAAGCAGAAGAAGTCCCCTAACAAGATTAGATCCCACCTGGATAGGAAGTGCTCGTTTCTGTTGCCAGGTATCCAGACGGTTGAGATTTTACCACACATTGTAAATCTCCCATGGACACACACACACACACACTTCATACGAAAACCTGTGTTATTAACAGGCATCCTCAAACTCACACCTGACGTATATTGTACATCTGTGCAGGTACATGAGCTGGTTTTTAAGCGGAAATCAAGATTTATGGCGTCGTTCCCGGCACATCAGACCAGATTTTCAGGTTTTCTTATTGTAAAGCACGCGAGAGAGCTCTTTTTTATCCTTGTCTGACTATTAGTTGTAATGTCAGAGTTGCAATAATATTTTCAGTAGCCTGCGTGGCTTTGACCTTTCTTGCTGCTGGTTCATATTAATCCAACCTACTGTAAGACTTGGATGAATGTCTTGTTTCCATCAACCGTATGTAGGTCACTACCACTTCTCCCCTTTTGACCGAGACCTGGTTCTTTCAGTTGAGTGGATCGAGGAATGCCAAGCAACACTAATGGATTTTGTGGGGGATCAAGGGACAGGGAAACAGGGGCCATTAGCACAGAGTCTGAGGTGTGAAAATACTGTAGCCAATCCTCTGTGACCTCTAGTATATGAACTCCTCCAACGCAAATAAAACTGAGACATTAGCTTGCGTGTGCTCCGTCTCTGACTGGTAGATAGAGACTCGGCAGTCATACAGTATGTGGAAGCCAAGTTTAAATGTCATAGCAAATGTAATTTACTCAACATATGCACATGTCAGTCATGATAACTGCCCCCTGCAGAGTATAAAGAGATTTTGCACTTGGCCTGTGGAATCCATGATGAATTCACTTACTGAAAGAACGGGATTTCCAATGGCATTGTTTCAGCGCGCTGGAGCCTGGACCTATAGCAGTATTTATATACTAGTCAGGCAGAGAATGCGGCTTTGCAGGCATGAGGACAGCGGAGAGTCCTGGACTAAGCAACAGACAGCACTCTGTCAAATGGAAGGGAGTTTGCTATATTTAAGGTTTTTATTTCAGTGCCTACGAGGCATCATAGGTACATTTTCAAGAGGCTTTGAAATGGCTCAGGGTTGAGTTCCCTATCATATATACTGCAGGAAATAGAAACTGTTCAGTTGATGTAATGCTAGGCGTAACACTAAACACTCAGGGAGTTGACAGGGACTCCAAACACTGCTATACATATCCCAAGAGCTGTTTATGTCTCCTGCCACTCACAGATATATTTCCACGGTGCCTTTGGAGAAATAGTGAAGGTGTATTTCTGACCATCAGATTGTAAAGCATTGTAGAGTTGTCAGAAAAGGTGACTGTAAATGGTGGTGTCATATAGCCTGACACGCACAAACACGACCACACCCACGCAAACCACACACAGCGCTTCTATACAGTAGAGCAGAGGCGGGAAATGGTGAAATTGCTATTGTTGTGCCATCATATACAACTGACAATATTACTTTACTCCTATATCCAGTGCAATAACATTAGACATGAATAGGCTTGTCAGAACCGCGCTGAATCAGCACCATAAGATATAAGCTATAATCCCATTTGGCTTACCATACAGACATGATGAACCATACCATGACCTGTGGAATGTGTTAAAACTATATAAGCTTGCTTGATTAATGTAAACCTGCAGAGTGCAACAAGGTGAGTTTCAAGCTGCCACTTTCCAGGCAATACAGGAGGAAGGAGAGGAGAAGGAGGAAAAGTGAGTAGGTGGGATAAGAGGGGGGGCCATATGCTCCCGCACTCCCATGCTGGTGAGCTGCTTCTAGTCCAGAAAAACAACCCACCGGTGGGATAATCCCCCAGCGTGGTGCTTCACACACATTAATTTCTACCATTTTCTGCTATGACTTTCAATGCGCTCCTTGCTGCCTTTTACTGACACCATTAGGCAACGTGTTGACCCATCAAGTTTGCGTGAGTTTCCACGGCAACCTTCTGTTTCCATCAACTCAGACATAGAGAAGCTGATGTTAATGTGTAACACTGAGGTATGCTGTCAGTTTGGATGCTAAGAGTGCCCACAATACATTTCTTTTCTTTCTTGTGTAAGTAGAAGATGTTAAGCTTAGTCTGAAATATTTTCATCCTCCGTGCTGAACCTGTAAAATGCATTTTTGCAACTCCCCATGAGTCCATCTCACCACTTTTTTCTAACATATTTACTGCTTATCTGTCCCACTCTGTGGTTTAGGTGAAAGTGATGATGCGTATCTGTCCATCTCTGGAGGCTGCAGACTCCTCAGAGTCTCAGTCTTTCTTGAAAGTGGACAGCAGGAAGAAGCAGCTGACCCTCTACGATCCTGCATCCAGCCCGCACTCCAGTTCAGGACACAGGAGATCCGCAACAGTGGCTGTGCCAAAGATATTTGCCTTTGACGCTGTTTTTACCCAGGATGCCTCACAAGTAAGAGCTCCTCTATGAGCTTGTGTGTGTTTTCTTTAAACGTGTAGTGTGGGGGTTCAGTCTCTCAAGGGCAAAGCTAGTTCTTTATGCTGGCAGGGTGTGGCCAGGGGCTTAGAGAAAAATGTCTGTCTTGGGTCAGGGGGCATTCTTACCAGTGTGGTCCTAACAGCTGGGACTTTTAAGCCCCCTGGGGAATGATTTGAATCCACTACAGTTATATCTAACCTCTCCTTTCATAGTACAGCTATATCTAACCTCAGTCCTCTACAGCACACAGCAGGCATACCCACTCAGATCAAACACAGAGGTCAGATACATGTTTATGATTTGGTGACACATGAGCAGACCAGTTTTATTCTCACAGAACAGATAACATAACAGACAGTGCAGGAACAGTGACTGCAAGAATTCCTAAAAATCTGCAGTCATGTATTTTATGTTTCCCACTAGTGCAGCAAACTGAACAGTTATTATGAGCATGATGAACAGAGGAGACTGTCATCACTGTGTAGGACTGTGTTTCCATAGTGGTGAGAGAATCAGATCGTCTATCATACCACCTACTTTGAGCAAAAACGGAAATGTTGCTACTGAAGAACTGAGGCCAGGCTGCTGGATTGTGCCACTGGGACAGCACCGCTGGTGACTAACAGTAACTGCAAGCTGTTCTGCTGTAGGAGGTCTTGTTTGCAGTGTGATGTATGGGAAGGGGCCTCTGCTGCAGAAGCATTGCCCCAGAGGACCCATGCTGAAACAGATTGCAAAAATGATCCGCGCGTTGCAGCACACACCAACACGCATAAACACGCGCAGTCATAAATGATGAAAAATACTGAAACCATTAATATAGTGTGGTGTAACCGATGCCAAATAATTGTTTGGTTTAAGATTTTGAATTTATCATTCTTAGTATTCCTGTGAGACAGTAATTCTTGAATGTGGCAGAATTGTAAATTGACTGCGACGGGTCTTTCCCTTTGTGTTTTTTTCACAGGCTGAGGTGTGCTCAGGAACAGTAGCTGAGGTCATCCAGTCTGTGGTGAACGGTGCAGACGGGTGCATCTTCTGCTTCGGCCAAGTCAAGCTCGGTAAGCTCCTTCACTGTCAGGAGATTAGACAAAAGCCTTTGTTAGCTAAAGAAAGCTCTCATTGCTCTTTGTTAGCTACACTTGATGTCCACATTTGGCTTAGTGGTGCACTGGGGTGAGTCGAGGAATGGGAAATTGGAGGAAAGGAATGGGTAGTGAGCCTGGAGTGGGGGTGAGGGGTAAAGTGCTGCATCCAGGCTTCAGGGCTCGGTCTGTAATTAAAATCCTAGTAATTGGCCTGGCCAGTGATCTTAGGGCTTGCTTTCCTCATGCTGCTGTTTCCACAATCTGCAATTCTCTACAGAAGGACTACTTCTGAAATAGGTCCTTGGATTAGCATTTGATTTTGATTTGGCATGTACTGGATATTACCTCCGATCCCCCACATCAGCTATTATTAATTTTTTTCATCAGCAGTTGTTAAGCACAATAACCTTTAGAAATACCCAATGTTGGTGTCTATTCCTTTGTCAACTTTCCTCCCTTTCCAGACGGCTTGATGAAAGAAGTAATTTTAGTTTGAACATGAGCTGGCTTCCAAACACAGGGCAATAATTCCATTTCCACCCCACTCTGTCTTTCACACATCCCCAGGCAAAACATACACCATGATTGGCAAAGACAGCTCCACTCAGAGTCTAGGCATTGTGCCCTGTGCCATTTCCTGGCTCTTCAAGCTCATCAATGAGCGCAAGGAGAAGACGGGCACGCGCTTCTCTGTCCGCGTGTCCGCGGTGGAGATCTTCGGGAAAGATGAGGAGCTTAAGGATTTGCTGTCTGAGGTGTCAACGGGCAGCTTGCAGGATGGCCAGTCGATGGGCATTCACCTGAGAGAGGATCCCATCTGTGGCACTCAGGTGAGAAGGAGCACTGCACTTCTCCACTCTTTCTGTGTTTGCTCATGCTCTTATTCTCTCTAGAGGTTATGAAGTATTAGTCTGTCTGAGTATTGATCTTTTTCTGTCTGATCTACCTTTTCCACTCCCAGAGATGTTTGACTTTCTCTTGTGAGTGTGTGTGTGCCTTTATGTATGTTTTTATCTCTCAGGATATCCTAGTCCGTCTTGCGCGGTTCTACGTGCTTCTAAAATCCTTTCTTTATTTTTACACCAAATCCATCTATGGTATTGATGGCTTTCTTCTTACCTTCATGTTGACTGTCCTGTCAGCCTCCATCAGCATCTATTACCCATGTGTTAGTGCTAGCCCTCTACAGCACAAAAGAATTATTATTGGGGGATGGTGGAAGACTTTTGGTTTGAAGGCACTCACAGGTGTTGCTGTCAGATGTTGTTTTTTGGGGATCTGTATGGACTCTGACTTCAAAGGCTGTTCAAAGGCTGTTCACTTCTATGAAGCTTCTTCTTTCTCTCTTCCTCTCAGGAGCCACGCGTGGGTTCCCTTCATGAAGCCCCCACCTTTTCTCTCTTTTCTATTTCCTCTTCTCCCCTCCTCTTTCTGTGCGTCTTACCAACACCATCATCACATCCATGGCGAAGGAAGTGCCCCTGCCTCCTGCTCCACCATTACCTCTCCTAATCCTCCTCCCTCCATGTGCATATCTGCTGTTTTAATTGCCCCCGAGACCCAGTCTAATGGGCAAGAAATATGTGCTGGGGTCCAATTAACTGGCTCCTCTCTCTTACATTTTCCTCTCTTCCCCGGTATCCACTTTCGCAAGCCCTATGTGGTCTCCTATGCTCATCCTAACCCTCTCCTCTGTCCCTTCCCCCTTCAGCTCCAGAATCAGAGTGAGCTTCGTGCCCCAACAGCTGAGAAAGCTGCCTTCTTCCTGGATGCAGCCATTGCTGCACGAAGCACCAGCAAGCCCAATGCAGATGAGGAAGAGCGACGAAACTCCCACATGCTGTTCACATTGCACATTTACCAGTACCGCATGGAGAAGAGTGGCAAGGGAGGAAGTTAGTAATATTACATTCCTATTTCTACAACTCTGTAGCAGTGAATCTACACTCACGTACTGTAAAAGTATAGTATAGAGTTAAAGAGTGAAGCAACAAGGGCCCATATTTACGTATGGACATATTTACAGGCATCTCATAAGTAGGGATTCAGGTATTCTAGAGATGGCATTTAGACAGTAACATATAGATATACTCTGTGGGAGAACAGAGCTTATTAAGAGACAGTATTTCAAGATGCACTTATTTCATCCACATGAATAACTTTTTGCTATCATCAACTGTATTTTACAGAAAATACAGCTTTCAATAGTCATGATTTGAGTCTGTTGCAACCAACAATTTCTTCATGCATTTATGCAAGTTTTCTGCATATATTTCTAAAATCTCTATATGACGCTATAGTTTAAACTCAGGAGGTAGGAGTGGATATAGGTGCAACATTGGTAGGTGTCTAAGGTTAACATTCGGCCTGCCTCCAAGGAATGTTTCTGAGATAGTATATTCACATCATATTTCCCCTCATAAATATAGCTATACAAAAGTGACCTGTCTTTCACATTGAAAGGGGGTTCAGTTGGGATCAAGAGGGCAGAAAATTGCATACTAAGAGTGGGTGGAACACCAGACTACTCCCTTATTTGCAGTGTTTATGAATCAGTTAACTCTAGCTCCTAGAAGACAGAAATTTGTTTGTATACAGGAATTGTACTTTGTTCAGGAGTGAATGAATATTTGCAGCTTTTCTGACAAGAGTTTTGTATTTTGCTGCTGCTGTAGTAATGATCTCAGTCACCCATATATCAATGTGCAGGCTGTGATTCACTCTAGCAGCATTTTATATCAATCTGAATTAAAGTGGATTCTTTGAATTTTTTTATATGTCTAATCATTGCAGCCTCCACAAGTTGCACATCTGGTGGGAGTTTACTAGCCTTGCTGCAATTTGAATAATTTCACTGTGGGAAACTTACTCATAAATAAATCAAACAGTTCTGACAGTCACTAGTCTAGTTTGGGCTGTACTGCGCCACTCCTATCATCATGCCACTGTGCGTAAGGAGCTGACTTCAGAAGGGTGTGTCTGCACTGTGATCACCTGCTTTTTCTTCTTTGTTTTTGGCAAAGTGTCAGGAGGAAGGAGCAGGCTGCACCTAATTGACCTGGGGAGCTGTGAAAAGGTCCTAAGTAAAACCAGAGACGGAGGGGGAGGCTTGTGTCTTTCTCTAAATGCTTTGGGAAATGTCATCATGGCTTTAACAAATGGAGCAAAACATGTACCTTACAGGTAAGAACCATCTGCAGTAATCTTTTACTATGTTACAGCATCTGTGAAGTTGTATCTGTAAGTGTGACAGGCAAGTCACTGCGTGTTGTCATTCTTGCAGGTTTTCTTTGTTGCTATTTATTTACTTCGTTTAGATAGCCTTGTATAATAGCTTTCACCGGTGTTGCACAATATTATTTTGTAGCTACTCAGTTATGAGAAGATTAATGGCCCGTACTTCAACTCAGAGAATCTAAAATGGCTTCTCCTGGGATCATGTCAGCTAACTTTATTATCATTTTGAAATATTAGTGTCTAGTTTCCTAATATCAATATAAATGCACCCTGTAGGGACAACAAACTGACAATGTTGTTGAGGGAGTCCCTTGGCAACATCAACTGCAGAACCACCATGATCGCCCACATCTCCGACTCCCCGGCCAACTATGCTGACTCACTCAACACTATCCAGCTGGCATCACGCATTCATCGCATGAGGAAGAAGAAATCGAAGGTACACCTAATTAGTACTGATACACATATCCAGGATTAAACTAATAATAATACGTAATCTATAAAAATCCAGCAACAGAGGTAATGAAACATTAACAATACAATTTAACAACATTTCTATTAAGCAATTTGAATTACTCATAAGTAATGATTCCTGTAATAATTGGGCTCTGTTCAGCGGTGCTCATTGTTTATAAATGATAAATGCAGAGCATGATTAATTATTTTAAAGTATTACTGGTATAACAGTTACATTCCAAATGTATGTACATATGCAAATTTGATTCCATTTATATTCCATAACTAAAGTCCTTTTTGGAGATTTTAAGCAAATTAATGTGAGAACATTTCTGCAAATGAAAGATTATTATTGCAATAACTCAGGCTGGCTCATCTTCTCAACAGATGTAATCAATATCACTGCCAAATGAAATTCAGATTGGGGAAATATATGTTTCAGATAATTAGGTGAAATGACAGCATATATTTCTCCGCTATTGGTCCCAAGCATTATTATAATGCAGAGCACATACAGTTGGTCATATTATTGACATTATTTCTTTGTGACTATTGATGTGCACTTTTAACCTTTAGACAAATATCAACTGATAATTTCAGAGGAATTATCATTTGCCTTGTAATTTATTTTACTATGAAACTGGAGAAATAGAGTAGACATTAATTTCCTGTAATTTATGTTTTAAAATGGTTTTGTAAAATGGCAGGATTGTTACATTTATATTTTAGGAATACATATTAATGTATCACCTAATGAGATCATTTTAAATCCGCATTCACTTCACTTCTACTTTAACTCTGCTTTGCAGTATGCATCCAGTTCCTCTGGAGGGGAAAGTTCTTGTGAGGAAGGGAGGATCCGCCGGCCTTCCCACCTTAGGCCCTTCCACCCTCGGACCGTAGCCCTGGACCCGGACCTTCCTTCTTTGCTCAGTGACCCAGAATACTCTTCCAGTAGCGAGCAGTCCTGTGATACTGTCATTTACGTGGGCCCTGGAGGAACTGCAATCTCGGACAGGGAGCTCAGTGACAATGAAGGCCCGCCTGCCTTTGTTCCAATCATCCCATCCCTGAACAAAAAGAAATCTTCAAAAGAAGGTTCTCTTGACAGAGACCAGTTCTTTAAATGTAACACATTTGCTGAGCTGCAGGAAAGATTAGAGTGTATAGATGGCAGTGAAGAACCCACTGCCTTTGTTGGAGAGAGCAAGAGAAACCCGGCTAGCCCTAAGATTGACAAATCTAAGGAGAGCCAAGGCTCTGTTTCACCAAAGACTGTAGCAAATATTTCTTACACCCAAGAGGGCATCTCACCCAAACAATCTCCTAAATCTATTGCCACACAATCATTCTCTAGCCCCAACACTAAATTGAATCTGGATAGTACCAAGAGGCAATGTTTACCTGCAGAAAGGGCACCATCAGAGACTGTTCCAAATGTATGCAGAACGAGTGCTGATGGCAAGAAGGCTTTGGTTTCAGAAAGCCAGGTCATGACAAACAAAGGGGCAACCAGTGCAGTGGCAAATTCTGAGCCTGTCGTGAGGGAGAAGGTTTACTTCAACAAGAAAGCCCTGCCAAAGCCAGCCCCACCCCCTTCACAGCAGAGAGAAAATGCAGACCATGAAGAAAGATCTAGCACCAGAATGCCACCTGTGGGAATGAGCCACCAAGCTCTGAAAAGGAGGGATCCATGCGCTTCACCTTTGCTCAGAGCTCCAGTGGAAGTATGCCAGGTGCGCTCTACCTTGAGGGAAAGGTGTCTGGATCGGGATATCCTTAGAGCCACTGTCACCTTGCAGCAGCCTGTGGAGCTGAATGGAGAGGATGAACTGGTGTTCACGGTGGTGGAGGAGCTATCTATAGGCAGTATTGTAGACAAGGGTCGACCATCCAGCATTATCAGCTTTAACAGTGACTGCTCCCTGCAGGCTCTAGCCTCTGGTTCCCGGCCTGTCAGCATAATCAGCAGCATCAATGATGAATTTGATGCCTATACATCAGCCATGGGAGGATCCGAGGTGAACATTTCAGTGGTCACACCCCTTCAGGAGGGAGCCATGGAATGCATAGATAGCAGGGGTTCATCTATAAGCTCTTGGTTGAGTGAGGTTAGTGTCTGCACCTTAGAGAGCGAAGGGGCTCATTCTTCGGAAGTCTTTCTTCCACAGGCCAAACACATGGGACCAGAGGCAACCTTTTACTTTGATCAACTGGATATGTTCCATTGTGTATCCTCTCCTAGGGATGCTAAGAACTCCTTAAATGACAGTGGATTTAGTTTCTCTGAACAAGACAGCGATAGTGCCACCTCAAGCAAACTGTCTTTGACAAAGTGCCCCCCATCTCCAGAATCAGCCAAAGGCTCCCTCAAATTCACATCTAAAATAACAAAAGCTCACTCTCTAAGCTCCTCTCAACTTCCACAGGGCTTCTCCAGAGTCCACTCCAGTCTTCCCAGGAAGATCAAGCCTACCTCATCCATATCTCATAGCAGTAGCAGTAGCAGCAGCAGCAGCAGTAGAGAGCCACAAAAGCAAGAGCCTAAGCAGGAAGATCCTTGGCAGCGTGTTGAAAACCATTCAGAACCTCAGTTTGCTGACTCCAGCACTACCAGCAAGTTTGTCAAAAATCCCCACAGTGTCAACCCTTCCAGCAAAACATCTAACAACAGCAACAGTGTACCTCGCCCACCCAAGGTGCTGGGGTCTACCTCATCCCAGAGGGTGGTCGATGGCTGTGAGAAGTCAGCCAGTAAAATCCCACCCAGCAAAATGCCTCAGCTGAGACGTGGTGCTACAACTCTGGGAACAGTTCCCGTCATCCACTCCTCCTCAGACTACAAGGGAGCCCAAGATCTTCATGCATCTACCATGAGCCTTAAATTCTCCTCTCTGGGGAAAAACAACAAGGCTAACTCACAGAAAACAAGTAATATTCCTAAACCTGGTTGCACCTCGCCTCCTCCTCCACCAGTGAGAAAGTCCAGTCTAGACCATAAGACTAGGACCCTGCTGCCCCAAAGTGCCTTAAAGTCACCATATGGGGAGGCAGGAAGGTTCTCTGGAGCAAGGGCAGCTGTGTCAGAGGATGAGCTTGAGGTACATCACAGAGGTGACGCTACCAGTTTCAAGACCTCCAGCCTCAATGCAGCCAAAGTTACCTCTAGCTTGAAGGTTAGAGGGCCTAAAGGAGACACTGGGCAGCATTATGGCAGTCAAATGTCACTGGAAAGGTGTGAAAGCCTGTCGTTATCAGGGTCCAGAGCTGTGCTTAGTCGCGAGAATAGTGGAGCAAGTCTGGGGAGCAACAGCAGCAAATCTAGCAAGTCCATTCCAAGATTTGGTATTCCTAATTCTTCCAGCTCTCCTATAGCTACCTGCCCATCATCCCCAAGTGGAGGAAATATTAACAAACCTGGCCAGGTAAAAGCTTCTGTAAATCCCAGACCAGTAGGAGCAGTGAGTGGTAGTAAGGCACGCTCACTGTCAGCCAACAACTCCAAGGGCCTAAGCTCCTCCACCAAATCTCTGGCCACTCCCATTACCAGAAATACCAACGCCAACCTCCCTCCATCCGGACGCACATCAGCTCCTCGGACCCCAACTGCTGTCAGCAGTAAGCCTGGTAGAGGAACTATCATGGGCACAAAACAGGCCATGAGGGCTGCCAATAGTCGTGTTAGTGAACTGGCGACAGGCAACATATCGGGCAAACACATGAGAGGTTCAGGAGACTCAGACAGCGGGAATGACAGTGGGGCAAACGTGAGTGATGACAAATCCCCCATAGCTGTGCTGCCTTCTCCCTACAGCAAGATTACAGCACCCAGACGGCCTCAACGCTACAGCAGTGGCCATGGCAGTGACAACAGCAGTGTGTTGAGTGGGGAACTGCCTCCAGCTATGGGGCGCACAGCTCTGTTCTACCACAGCGGTGGCAGCAGCGGATATGAAAGCATGATTCGTGACAGTGAAGCCACAGGCAGTGCTTCCTCTGCCCACGATTCTATGAGCGAGAGCGGCATGTCAACATCAGGCAGAACAAGAAGCTCCAAGTATCCCAAGAAGAGAGCAAATGGTGAGAAACTAATTTGGGATTTGGGTTTTTACACATACCAATGAAGGAACAAGTCATATTTATGAATATTATGAATATATAATGGTGACAGTTGCAGAGTATGTTAGATCTATCAAACACTTCATGCCCATGAAACTTTACACTTTGAAAGAGCATCAAGAAATGAATGCTCTCTCCTTGGAAATTAACCATACAATATACAGTAGGTTCTCAAACTTTATTAACCCATTCTTATTACATTCATGAACTGGTACATCATTCATTTTCTTTCCTCCTGAAACAGCAACATACATTATTCATATATCTATGGAAAAATGATAATGATGTTTTAAACCAGACTACTTCCACATGTGCCATCATCAAATAAGATGAATTGAACATGAGTGGCAGTGACCTGGTTCTGAATTTTGTAACCCTGTATACATAACCATTTAAATTTGTGCATTAAACCAACATTTTGAATTTATTCAGGCGGTTGCAGAATAGTAACTCATGAAACCCTCATAAATATGCAATCACCTCAACTCGGTTGTCCTATGTAAAGCTTCACAGGTCTTTACATTTGAGAGTGAAACTCATACATATTTACTAATGTATCCCATCAAATGCCACTATTGTATGTCACTGCCTGTCTGACTGTATGCGTGGCTTTGTAGGCTTTCAGAGAAGACGGCTGATCCCAGCACCTCTGCCAGACACCTCTTCCCTGGGGAAGAAGGTGAGCTCGGCAGGTCAGTGGGTGGACTTGCCTCCTATGTCTGGACCACTGAAGGAGCCTTTTGAGATCAAGGTGTATGAGATTGACGATGTTGAACGGCTTCAGCGGCGGCGTCAAGAGGAAACTACAGAGGTGAGCAGGAGGTCACCCCCCAACTTGTTCTGTGTGGTGCTTCATCTTGCTAAACTTGTTTGAGATAATGTAATGCCTGGGTCTAGGGCTTGTCAATCCAACTTGCTAAGCCTCAGAAATATTTTGCATGTACAAAATATTGATGCCACACATGCTCAAGATGTGCCAAATTGCCTTATGTTGTGGGAATGTCTTAGCTCACTTCTTCCCAGCTTCTTTTTAAAGAACAGGGCACAAATAATTTGTCTCAGACGTCTGACCTTCAGTCAGCTCAGTAGCAAATCCCGTAGTTAAAATGTCTGTATCCCGATTCCCAGAGCTTGGTATTTTGGTAGTGCTCCTCAGGAATGTCAAGAGTTCAGGAGACAATTACTGACGGGGGTTAATTGGTTTGGATATGAGTGATGACTCTGCTTACTGCTGACGATAGTGGTGGTGATACAGGGGGTATAAGAAAGAAAGAGAAGATGGTATGAAAAGATTAAACAGGGAATGTGTGATGAATGCAACAGTACCCTGCACCATCCCAAATCAACTCACCGCTAGTACCCATCACCGGCTGCCTGATGGTTTTTTATAGCTGACTCCTCTTCTGTGGATCATTAACTGCTCCCACAAGTTTGGCACAGTCACACAGGGATTTATTAAGCGAAGATATTAAATCAGATAAATGGTAGTTTGACTTACTTTCAATTAAGAAAAATAATCTTTAATTTCTGTCTTCCAATCATCACTGCCTGAATGTCAAGTAATTAATTACTCTTCCGTGGCTTTCTTTGGCTATTTTGAAAATCGCTGTTGAAATCTTGCACATGCATAAATAGCTTGTATGTACAGTATTTTAACATACTGTTCACATGGAGAGCGTCGGTGTACCATATGCTGTATTCATGCCTAAGACAGACTGTCTTGTTCAAAGTGCTGACTTGTTTTATCTGTTTTATCTTGTCTTCAGCAGCCATTCCAGGATGTTGACCAGGTAAGCAAAACATTTATGATGACCAAGGTTTTTACCTAAGAGGGTCTGGGTTATATTAGCTACTAGTATGTTTACTACTTTATGCTGTATAACATTTAACTTTTTTTAGTTGTTAAGTTCAGTTGACTTACTTCAGTCAACAACAAGCAAACGTTTACTGTAGTTCATAATCTTTCTTTTTCTCTCAGGGCCTGCTATATTTTAATAGTAAGCTGAAGATGCTTGAGAGGAGGCAACAACAAGTGAAGGAACTAAGAGCAAAGCATGAAGTGTTGTTGGAAGAGCTGGAAGGCACGAAGGCCCGATTGATGATGGATCCCAGCAAGTGGATAGGAGAATGTAAGTAACAGGCAGAGACACAAAATGCTGACGTCCAAGAACTAGTGGCGATAAAGGCCAACTGTGATGTCGCTAAAAGCAAATTGTGATAATTTGTATTCATCCCTCAAAAAGTAGAAGATCTGAAACTGTAAATATACAAACTGAAGAACCACTGGTGCAAAAGCTAGTGTGAGGCTAACTGATGGCCCGACATTATTTCTGCTGTCAGCTTGGTGTATCACTGGCTTTAAGAGTTCTTTAAAGTTAGATCCAATTCCAATATATTTAATTGGAATAAAGTAATCTTTTATATCAAACCATCTAATGTTTAACTTTTAATTAATGTCTCTTTTTCAACAGTTGAGGTGGACCAGAATTTGGATAAGGAGTCTCCAGAGTACCTGGAGGCCCTGGCACAGGCCACAGAGGAGCTAGAGTTCTGTGTCAACCTCTGCAAGTCCCGTGTAATGATGGTGACCTGCTTTGACATCAGCATGCCGACGTCTGGCATTCAGGAGGGGCTGCGTGAAGTTGAAGTCTGAGGACAAAAGAAAGTTGAGGTGAAGAAATGAGGAAGTGCAAAGAAGGATGATGAAATGTAGCTGCCAGGTAATAGATACTACTGGAATGAAGAACAAGTGACAGAGATGAGACGGGAGTGGATCTTTGCATGAGAACAAGGGAAATCTTAACCACCGAGCTACAGTGCCTCGCTGTCCTGGACATGGATTTAATGGCAGAGAAATGAAATGTGAGCACAAATGCTGTTGCCTGTATGGCAAAGAAGTGGCCATCACTTACCCAAGAGTCAATGAACAACACCTGGAAGTGCCTTTTTTATTGTTTTGTGTTGAGTCATTATTTTTCATATGGTGCAGGTATCTTAAGCATACCTAAGCAAACCCTGAACATATTGCTTTTAAGAAAAAATATTTTATATTGCATTGTATAGTGTATTTATATGATTATGTTGTGTGTACAAATATCCTTTTAAGGGAAAAAATAAAGAGGAAAAAGAAAAAGCAATAAGCTAATGTTATTGCGCTCCTAGACTTTGCCTTTTCTCTTGTTTCAGACCTCAGTCAGCATTTATCCATACTCATTCCACCTCTTGCGCCTTATGTTTGCTCTCTGGTTATGTAGTTTTCTAGATTTTCCGAGTTAGACTATGTTATCTTGTCAACAGCTGCATTTGCTGTTGTCACTCACAGCCTGCCAGCTGGCCTGTGAAAGCTTGCGTGGTTGAGTGATTTTTTTTACCCTCCAGTTGCCTTGATCTCAGTGGATGCACTGAGGTAGCGCATCCGTTATGTTAGGGGACGGAGGGCTTATTCAAGCTGTGCTTGCCCACGTTTAACGTTCTGAAAATGAGAGATTAAGCCAAAACATATCAGAGGGCCACTGTGATGGATAGTGAGTGATTCTTCTTGATTTAGCCATTCTCTCTGCTGATTTTGTATGTGGTCATGCAACCATGAGAGACTTAACCTTCTCTACACCAGTCTATGAGGATAGCATGATAAATGCTTACACTGACAGCAGTGCTCATCAAAGAGTCTAATTTCTCTCTAAATAAGTCTGGACTAGCAGCTCTGTATATACTGCAAAACAACAAGTCAGTGACGAGATAGCACAGGTCAATCTCATCATACTTCTACAGTACCTTTGAGCACCACCAAGCCTCAGCTCTATGCATTCCAAAACCTTTACTGCAACTACTGTAACAACCTCAATATGACTCAAGGGCAACACCACAGTTTGGCCTCTTACGTCCCCTGCCTTTTTATTTTTTTTATTTTTTAATAGGCAAATCAACAAAATGGATCCAGTGTCTTAAAGCAAGACTCAAGAATTGTTAGTTTCCTGTAAAATGATGCCGTGAATAAGTGGAACTGATTGTGACATTGTTTGGCAAAAATCAATCATTAGATCAGCTCTTTTTAAGTGGCAGAATGTGCTTGTGATGAATCAACCGGCTGACACAGAGACAACAAAGATGATCGGTGAAAAATGATAAAACAAACTGGCTTTGTTATATTTGGGGTGTGTTTGATTCTATATCTATGACAAACATGACTTGGTTTTCTTTCTTTTACAAAGATGTACCCTCTCAGGCCCTCTCTGAAGATGCTGCATGAGATTTTTAAACCATTTTTAAGGATGATTTCTACTCCATTTTTACCATTCTGATTTTTTACAATAATTTCACTTTTCACTAATGTGGGGTAAGGCTCATAACTTAAATACCTATTACCAAACCAAGACCTTTTTTCAAGAAAATGATTATATGTAAGGTCATGTTTCATATCAAAACCCATATTTTCGAATATCTTTGTTTTTGTATAGGATTTTCAAACCCTGTATATAAATGTATGATATGGCAGCTTGTGTTTTACTTTTACAGTACTTGTGAATAAAATGTTTCTTTCTTCAGTTTGTGTTCTCCTCGTTATTACATTCGTAGCATAGTTTCCCGAGACCACTGCAAAAAAGTATAGTTTACACAAGCACGCAGAGCAACAGTAACCATAGGACCACATAACTATGTTAAGGTGAAAATCATTCAATCTATCTATCTATCTATACTATAGTAACCTAAATGAGATGAACAGAGATGTTGCAGGCCCAGACTGACTAATTACTCCATGTTTCAAAAGGGACTTGTGCTCAATATGATACATGAAGTCCTGTTGAGTCATTTACTGTAGATGTGTAGATGTGTTCGGCTAGAAATGAAAACCTGCTGTGCAGTAACATCTTGCCGCCGCCTTGTTAATTCTGTTTTGATGAAGAACACAAGAGGTTAATTTGACTGCCTGGCACGACCAGCTGGCCACTGTATGTCACATCAGATTCATCAGATAGGTTTTTCTGTCTGGCTTAGTGGCTTTTGGTGCTTCTTTAAACACAGTCCACTGAATGCTGAGAAATATACCTTTTTTAAAAATTCAGTTAATCGTCAGCCTGAAGTGATTTGGCAACAAGTTAAAGCCTTCTGACAAATCACCCAAGAGCCTGTCAGCTCAGACTGTACCTCGTTTCTTTTAGGAAGTCTCTGTCTGAGTGGAAACAGTTGGCCAAGGCTGCTGCAGACGTCTGCTGGCTGCTGAGCGCTGTCAGACATGTGAATCCCAGCCCACTTTGCCTCAGGGCTCTCATCATTAGCAGGCAGTTGGGTGTTGTATGAGAATAGAAATGAGTTCACTGGAAAGTCAGGAGTTGTCCCACCACCCCGTTCCTTCACTCCAACCCAGCACTGACCCTGTGCTGGAACTCGACAAGCTCCTCTCTGGGAGGTTTAATCCAAATGCGATCCAATCCACTCCAACTCTCGGTCCATTTTATATCTTTCTCTTTCTTCATGTCTTGTCTTTTAGTTATATTTCAATGTCTGAACTGTTCCTGCAAACTGAATCACAGCATTTGTTGTTATGTTCCCTTTTGCCTATGTTGTTTCAGACACTTTGAAATCCTGCAAATTCCATTTGCATTTATATCTTCATTTCTTTAATAGTCTGTAACTTTATTTTACTTTGTGGCTTCTCATTAGCCTGAATGTCTACTGTGTTCAAAGAAAAGGAAAGTAAGCTGTACAAACCCTCTCCCCACTTTGCCTGCCCACAACTGCCCAGGGCAGTGTTAGTTGTAGTAGTTGCTCAGTTTTGGATTTACAACTCTGCAGTCCCACAGATTGGTCTGTCTAAAGCAAGCTTGCTCTTTGAAGAAGACCCATAAACCTGACCAAATGCTGCCACTTATTCCCAGTAATTAAAACAAGCTGGCGCAGAGAAAAGTCCTTAAATTATTAGAGGCCAGCCAAGATGTAAGGCTCACACACAGTGTCTGGTTTTGCTCCGGGGGGTCGTAACTATTGACATCTCTATCCCTAAAACAGATTGCATTTGTGGGAAATATTGCACCAAGTCAGAAAACTTTAAGTGGTATAGTCCTAAAGGCTTTTCCCCCATATGTACTGTAAATACTTTCAGGATGGGTGGCCGTACTAGTCTAACAACATGCCACTGAGCTTACACTACAAAGTAAGTCAAACTAATACATTTAGGAATGTGGAAGTAAAATAATTAGCCATTTAGAGACAACATGAAATGTTTGGTATGTGGCAAAGCGAAGGTGGAAGAAAGGATAAGGAAACAAATATCAAGTGAGAAAGCATTGCCATTATTAGTTGTAATGATTTGGATGATACACGACTAATAGTTTACCATACTGGTGCTAATTGTAATTTGAATTATGTCCCTTTTTATTACCTGTATTGGACTTCCTGAGTCTGTATCATGTACATCTGGACAGTAATGAGGAGCAGGATGGGGGTCATGAGTTCAAACAGCCTGTTGTGTGTTGACCTGCAAGCTGACAGTGTAATGAGTATCTAGGTGATAAAGATGCACGCACACACACACACACACACACACACCCACACAGTCTCTGATGCTGTCTGACAGTGAGTTGGCAGCGTTGTCCTCTTTATTATGCAGTCCAGACAATCCGACAATCCTGGCAGGAGGAGGAATTAGTCATAGGAGAGGCGGATGTTTAATATTTTTTCAAAGATAAAATGTTTTTATGCTTATGTCATTTTCTCTGTCGTTGCACAGGGGCTGACTACAGGATTGACTGCAGTATGCTGTTCAGCAAGCTAGTAATTCATGCATTGGTTTATCATGTTTGGTCAGTACATAAAGCACTGACCTTGTCAAGGAATGGTGAGAACTCTTTTCTCTGCAACATGCTTTGACCTTGTTTTATCTGTGGTCTTGTAGTCCCTTGGTCCAGATTGCTTGTAGATAACTAGTGATTTACATACAGCCTTTGTTTAGCAATACTGTTTTAAAATGCTTTTAGTATACTGAATTAATGTGCAATGAATATTCATGATTTTAAAAAAGAGACTACACAATTGAGGCAAAAGAGTGGAAACAGTTGGCCGGGACGGCAGTAAAGTCCTTGATTACATCTATTGTTCGGTGGATTGTTGTAGGCTGCAGTCAGGTTAATGTCTTTGTGTTCTCTAAAGGTTTTTTAAAGGTTTTTTAAAGTTTTGTTTTTATTAAAGAGTTTCAAATTGTACTCAGGAGATCGCTGGCCATAAAGAAATTCATTATTCTCACAGAAGATGCAAAATAATTGAATTCCAGGAAAGTGCTCACTGAGATATTGCTGTAAAATGCACAGTTGAACCGTGTAGCCGGTACCGTCCAGGTTGTGCTCTCTTAACAGATGGGCAGGCGTGATGAAAAAAGGCATTTTTAATTAGCCTGTCTGAAATTGTTTCTTCATAACCGACACACCCCTCTACGTTTAAGTTTCACTGGCCACCAGACAGGCTCTTAGCTGGCTCCCAGCAGCAACCATCTGGTGGACAGCAGAACCCGGACTACAGGGTGGCTCCCTACTCCAGTGAACCGACACATAGCCCAAGGACACAGGCAAAAAGCTCATTCTGATGGGTCTTTACTCTGTTTAATCTGCTACCTTTGGGATCGGAAGGCACACCAACAAACCAAGCTTGTGATGTGGGTGAGCCAGAATGCAGTGATTGTTGATGCCATAAAGGCTAAATGGAATTAATCACATCTATGTTGACTGTTAAGTATCGCATGTCTTATTCATTGCAGCCATTCAAATGAACCTTAACCTGCAAAAGTGAGATTTATAATTACAAACCATACAGTAAGTATTAATCTCCTCTACACACATCTAAATGGTTCTTTAGTGACTCTCTATTAATAAAACCATGCAGTATACTCTGTCATGAAGGTAAAAGAGGTGTTGTTTATGTAATGAGACCATGGGTTAAAGCTGACCCATGTTGTTTCCTCCCAGATTGCTTTTGTTTTTTGAGTATTGTAAAGTATAGGCAGGATAATTTCACATTCAGTTGAGTTTATTCATCTTGCGTCCTGTCCTTTTGATGGTTACACTAACATGTTTAAATGGGATTGAATTTTAAAACATCACAATTTCCATTTTTTTCCAGGATGAGCTGTTGTTGCTCATAAAATGCAAACGCTAATGTAGTTTCAAGTGTGTCTGTTCTGGCTTCTGATGAAATGAATTAGATTTTCTGTCTTCAGAGGAAGGCAGAATTGTTTGTGTTGTTCTCTTCTTACCAGAAATAATCATTTTGTGTGTCTTGCTGTAAAAAAAAACGTGTTGATTTTTCAGAGCTTTGATTTTTCTCTCAGAATCATTTATACGTTGGATCAAGCTGCCCGCCTCTGAAAACTCATGTTCTGCACACAAACTAGCTTCAACTGTGACAACGCATGCTCTTTTGATGTACTTACTTTGGATTCTTGGTACAGTTTGTTGAAAAAAAGATGCACTAAGCTTTTAACAGTGTTGTTGGTTCTTATTTTGACATGTTCTGTTCACTCCTTTTATATTTGCCATTTACTATTTTATCTCTATCTGTATTGCATTCACAGTTTGCATGTTTACCATCACTAAATATGATAATCACACTGTCACGGTCCAACCCCTGGGTTAATCCACCAATCAGACAAAGTCTTGTTTTATGCACCATGCTTTCGTCTGCCCCTCACTCACACCTTTTGATTATGTGTGCTGTTTTCATTTGCACGTGATGATGATTATCGCTGTGAAGCTTTTTTTTTTTTCCCCTTCATTGTGTGTTTCTACTGCAGCAGTAAGGAGCCTTCTTTGTCAACACTGAGACACTGCGCATTGTCTCATCAGACAGTTTCAGGTGCAGCACAAGGGTGACAGCCCAAACACTGTCTTTGTATTCCCTCTCTGTCTCCCAGATGAGAGCCTTGATTGGTGCAGGTTGCTGACAGGAGGCTGTCACTCATCGTGATGTCTGAAGTGGAATATGTGCTGGTGAAGAGGTTAATTACACAACATTTAAGACCCTTCTTTGCCTCATCACTCATACTGCAGCCAATCATGTCCAAGACACTCACTAATCAAATGTGGGCTGGCAGCTCTGTGCCGTGGCAACAGTTGCTGTGATGGTGGCTTGTCTGGCAGGAGGAACGCGTCCTGCTGTTTGCCCGTTTGAGCTGGCTGGCAGGCGTGTGCAATCCCTCTCTCGTTTGCTGCTGTTCATTCAAAGAAGGTGGAGAACAAATGAGTTGTCTGGATTACTGATAAACTGGATCATTCTTAATTGTGTCTATTTTGTACTTCATTAGAGCTATCAGTCATGTAAAAGTAGAAACAAACTGTTCAATTAAACTACACAGTAGAACATTGTTTTGCTATTTACAGCAGCTATTATCACAGTAATCATTCATATTGATGTATATGATACCATTAATGAGGAACTAGGCACATTCAACATGTTTGATAAAACTAAAGAATACAAACTCTACTTTCTTATCAAGAGGTATATATTGAGCTTTAGAAATTTCCATCTCTGATGTAGTTTGACTTTTCTTTGCCAGTTTCCTTGTCCTGTGTGATTGCTCTTGACCACGGCGACAGTGAGATCTCTCACTCTTGACTGCCTCCCCCTGTGCTGACACTTCAGCATTAAGTCTCTTGTCCACAGCTTGAAACATATGGCTGCCGCCAGCCGCTTCATGCCAACATTGTCGTCACTCTGCTGCCTGTACTTGCAACCTTATCTTCTCCAGTTCACTTTAAAGTACGACCTCTTCAGCCTCTTCAGAGACACACACATCTTCTCTTGTCACACCCTCATTTTAGGACATCTCACCACTATGATAATGAGCATATCGAGTGAAGTGCAATATAGTTTTCTGAATGAGAGTGACTCTATTCCATGTATCATACAGTATGTTCATAGGTCATTGAGTACTATACTCAAAGCTTCAACTTCAATAATGAACAACCTATTACAAATACATGCCTGTGTGCAGTGATCTTTGAATATAAAAAGATTTACAGATAACTTTCATCCTAAAGGATAAAGCTATTAATATTATAACATAAATGATCTGTAGTGCCCCCGTAATGAAACTGGATGGAAACCCTTTAGAGGGTAAAGCTCAGCATTTTTCTTTTCTAATTGAATCAACAAAACTTTGTTCAAAATAGCAGCAGTGAGATAATTTCTGGTACCAAATTCCCCAAGGCAATGTTCATTGTGTTTTACTATATGTTGTACCATAGCAACCAAGATGAAATGGTTTTATTGATTTTGCTCAGCAGCAAATTAGGCCTCACCCTGGAGTAACCGTGCTTTTCACTCAGCACTGCCTCCACTGTGCCATGAACAACCTTCAACAGATATTTCTTCCTCCTCTTTAATTACCACGGGTTACCTGAATGGCATGGCACACAGACAACTACCCTTGTAATAAGCTGTCAGCTGTTTTAAGGCACAGCTCATTGATTAGATCATGATCACTAATAGGACGTGAAATCTTGCTGCCACCCCTATTGATATGGACGACAATGAATGGAGGTTTTAAATTGCTGCCAGACCTCAGTGTTAAGTACTTGAATAGGCAGCGGCATAATAACAGTATTTTACAGTCACATTGGAGTTATTAACATTTTTAGTGCACATTCGTTTTCATCAGCTTGTCTGAATTAACTACAGACTTCATATTGTAATGTATGAAGTCAGCGGTTCTATCAAAGTACTTTCCGTAAGTAGAAAAAAATGGTGATTGAGCCGAGGAAGCCCAGTGAGGAATTTATGAGATGTTTTTTTTATATACTGCTTCAATTTGGCCAATCCACTGCAATGAAATGCAGCTGGTTCATGGTCCCCCAGTTGGACGACAGAAATCTTTCAGACATTTTTCTTAGGCTTCATTCAGACAAATGGCCTTTTAATACGGTACTTTGGATTAGAAGAGTATGTTTATAAAGCTTGTTAGAGGCCAAAATGCAGCCCAGTCATTTTCACAGAGAGGACTGCTTCAACACTGGTCTTGATCTCCAGAAAAGCGACAGAAAAAAAGGCACATTACACACGTTACAAACTAATCCGCCAAGAATGCACACTTGCATGCATGTGATTGGTCAGCGCAGCGCCTTGCAGGATGAAGTCTCATTGATTTTCTTTTCACACAATGAACTGTCTGGACACAGCCTTACTGTTGAAAAGGATGGCTGTAACATATTATGATTAAATCTCCCTACACTACAGCAGCATGTTATTTACCGCATGTCTTTTGGATTCCATATGTTTGTTTACAGAACAAATATGCAAAAGAACAGATTTTTAAGCAGCTTTTTTACACATTTCTTTGATGCATCCTTCTTTCTGTTTCAAAAAGACACGTCACTGCAGGTTACAGGATCCTCATGTTACATGCATGACTCCAAAAATGCTTTTGTTACTACCAAGTGGAGAGGAAAATGCAGACTAACTGCTTATTATGCCCTCTAGAGTTCCTCTAAATAAACATGACTAAAATACTGGGATTTTTTTTTAATAAGTTAAAATAATTAGCAACCCATAACATGAACTATTATAGCTATTAGATTAAGCAAGTAGTCACCATTCAATGTTAAAGTAAGCAGTTGCACATTCAACATCCAGATCTCTGCCTGTGGTTTCTTTGTTCATTCGTGATGTGCGATTCCTCCCTGCGAATGTGACTAGCCTGGATGAGCAGGTGGGCCGATGCCTGCAGGCACGTGAACTCTTCAGCAGCTCCACCATCCAGACTTTGTGCTCGGAAGACTTTTGGCGGACGTGTGGTGGTCCCTCCTCCTCCTCCTTCTATCTCCACAGCTCCCCAAACACAGTTGTTCATGAATATGGATGGCAGGCAAGGCTCCCTGGCATCATTAATGTGCCACAAGCCCATATAAATCACATCACCATAAAACCTCCAAATGCTCTGATAAAGAAGGTAACATGATAACAACCGGCAGAAGTCAAGAAGACAAACAGTTATTGAGAAGCGAAACCCACTGTGGATCTTGGTTAGTTGCTTGTTCTGTGCTTTGATGGGGTCCTGTATTACTCTCCAGTTGTGTACTAGTGTTGTGTAGGAGTGTTAACAGCCTCTAACATCTCATGTGACAAGGCTGGTTGCAGTTACATGCAGACGCAGTTTATCTTGGCTGAGATGTTGACAGGCACTCATGCACAGCTGCAGCAGACATGAACCCTAAGAAGACTCTTGGTTCTCAGCACAGGGAAGAAAAGTCCTGACATCTTTTTTGATAAATGAGAGCACATATTAAACACTCATAGTAGCCGCTTTTGTTGTTGCAGATGTTCGTGTATCATTGTCAAACTCCACAGAAATATAATATGATTGGATCTCAGAAAAATGGAAAAAGTCGACAGATCCAGACTATATTGAGAATATCTGTTTTCAAATTAATTTGTTTTGGCTCATTCATCTGAACAATTGTGTTGATTTTAACTTATACTGGTCTTGTAAATCTTAAATCCTAAGTCTTAACTTAAAAATCATTTTCATACATCTCACACTTTCTCTGTGAAAATAATGAATAATGGTAAAAGCAAACCATTTATACATTTTAATGACACCATCAGCAGCTGGTCTCAGCACTGAGGGCATTTTGAATATCTTTTGCCAACCAGCCTCCTCCCATTCGTCCTGAGACGGGAATTCATGTTTTTTTTTTTTTTGTATTTATTATATCAAATTTCTATGAGCATGCAGATATTTCCAATTCAGTCTGCACCTCACAGTTCATTAAAAATAAACACAGAAGAGAGCAACACCAAAGATGATAACGAATGGAGAGACGTGAAAGATGCAGATTTGGTCGACATTTAGTGTACGGGGAATCTTCTGTACAGTCCAAAGTGGAGGGATCAAATCATAACGAAACAATTTTGAGGAAGTAGAGCAATTTGAATTCAGCACAAATTAGGTGTTGTTGCTGCTGCTGTTTGCTCATGGATCATATTTTAGCTTAATTTGTACATGTGGCAGTGCAGGACCACAATGATATTTGTATATATTTGTCTAGGGTTTTACAAACTTTAAAAAATGTATTATTAATTGCTCTGCATGGGGAATACTAGTGCACATCTCTTGGCAGCTTGGCAGAACACATTTAGCTAAATTTGGCAGGAAGCCACATGATTTGAATTTAAATTTTACAAACTGCCAAATAAAAACTTTTACCACTTGTATGCCTTTTCAAAAAATCAAGTGATTGTTCAATTGTTTGACCAAAATCACACACCCAGAGCTCTGTTCTCCTATGCTGGAGGTTTTTTATGGGGATGTAACAACAGGGAGACTAATTCTCTGCACCATAAAACAGAACACAGCAGTGTTCCTACCACCAAACAGGCCTCAATATTCAAAAAACAGAAAGTGCTTTGCATTCAACTTTTTTGCTACAGTATGTTTGATGAGCGAAATCCCCCCAATCAGCACATGAATATGGAGCAGCGGAGCCTCGATGAGGCAGGCATCTCCTCTCTTCTCGGAGTAACTTCAGACAGGGTTCCTTGCGGGGGGTCTGGAGTGGATTCTGGGGGGCAGTACAATGCCAGCCTTCTTCACAAACCTGACGCTTTTGTCTTTGGAGAGAAGCCATGCAACATTTTTGTTTCTTGGTTTTCACCCTGCAAAGGCAGAAGATGGATAAATATATAATAAACATATGTGTAAGAAGAAGAAGAGAGGATTGCTTTGTGTTGGAACCAGTATTTTCTTACTCTCATGGCAAAGCAAGGCGCTGTGTGATTCAGATACACTGTAGTGATCCTCTCCTTAATCAGGTAAAGTGAGATGGTGAATTATTCAATAAGGTTGTACAGTACATGATTGAACATATGGCTTCATCACTCTGATGTTTCATGAGCTGATTCATACAAGTGGAAGTCAAGGTGTTACAACATTATTTCCTTAAAGCTACTCTGGCTTTACTTTTAAATCAGGATTTTAAACTTTAGAAATAACAACTGATCAGAAGTGAAATTAAAATTATTAAAATAAATATTTTCCTACTCCATAGAATCATATTGAAAAACAAGTAATAGACTCATGGTCAGATATTGAATGGAGCTACAGTTACTTATCAAACATGAGAAAACAGGAAGTTCTAAATAGACTTTTAATACTATTCGCAAATGTCTTTTTGTATCTCATAGAAAATGAGTATTGATGATGTGGATACATATTCATTATACGTGTCAAATAACTTCAAAGTGGAATGGTGGAGCCTTGTATTACAACATCATCATCATCATCATGTAGCCACTACATCCTTAAAAATGTCTATTGAACTTCTCTATATGAAGCATTTCATTTTCATAATTCCATTGTAAAGCAGTTGTAAAACCATTAATGTTTAATGTTTTATTTTGTCACTTTAGCGTCATGTCTGATCAGGGTCTGACTTCCTTGGGGATTTTCCGCACCAGAAAAACATCCATTTAGAGAAAATTTGCAGAAAATGATATGCTGTAACTCAATTAAGACAACTTTAGAGCAATGCTCCCCTCTTCAGACAGAATTAGATTAACAGCAGCCGAATGCTGATATTAACCAAGTGATGTAATTACAACTACAGGTTGGGCGCTAACGCAGTTATACAGCTGAGAGAATATTTCCAAATCACATTAGAATGCTGAACTTCAACCTTTCTGGTCGATATAAGCCATAATTATGTGAAGAGCATGGCCACACCTCTCTTTGCCTTTGACTTGTCTTCTGAAGTAAGTTTCATATTCAGATAACTGTCATGACCTCCATTTAAACCTACTTTTGTCCCAACATTAACTCACCTGCTATATTTACACCTCTTTTTGCAAAACACTTCCTGTAGGTGACTCATGGCAGGATTTGGACCTGATCCAGATTTAGGGGAACAAAATTATAATTAAGTATTGCACTGTTGCATTTTCAGGAATGAGACGTTGCATTTGGAAGAGGTGAGGGAATTCTTGTTTTGGGGCTAACGGCTGGTGGCCCTTTGGACGCAGGTCATTATTATTGCCCCAGGTTAGGATTATGGAAAAGCTCATGCTAAGATATGCAGCGGGATGGAGATGCGGGTAGTGGAGGGCTGAGCATGGATTGACTCCTTAATGTAATTACACCCACTCTGGGGAGAAAAGCAGACAGAAGTGGGCTGGGGATTTGAGAGAGGCATGTGACAGCCTCACAATAGAGAGCTGAGGAGTGTCAGAGGACCTGTCTCTCAAGGTTGAGGGTCGACCACATGGCCTCAGGCCAGGCATAAGATATTAAAACATCCTGCCTGTAGGCCCTGGAATCAGCACCCCAAACACAGGACACACGAGCTGAAATGAGAATAATAAGACACGGGGATGATGCATATAATTCATTGTTGCTCCTGTGCTCTGTCTTTGCATGAAGCACATTCACTCACACAAATGCTTTATTCTATTTTGCTGGACTAATTTTAAGCAGAAACGTCAATATGAAAGTGTGTGATTGATGTTTTCTAAGACTTAGGGTTTGTTATTTCTGCGATTTCCAGCATAGACAATGTAGCTTTTACTTCTTGACATGCAATCACAGAATGGATTGGCCACTCTGGAGCTGGCACTCCCTCACACAGAGAAAGAAAGAGAAGGGGGGAAAGAAAGGCCCTTTGATAAAAGGACTGAACCCAGCCCCCACTTGCACTTTTTCCCTCCCTGTTTTTTCCCTTGCCCTGTGGAGTTAATCTGGCAAAGAGGAGGCAGCATCAGCCAATTTACACAAGCAGCAGCAGCTTTTTGTGTTCTGTGCCTTCTCCTTCGCTCGCCTTGTCTGTGTTTCCACCCCCATTCACCCCTCTGTTCTTTGTGTGCAGACTTGTTTGCCCATGTTTGTGTGTATGGTGTTTGTGTTGTTCTGCATGCTTTGAGTGGTGGAATAATATCCTGTACAGTGAGGTGGTTCGACCCCTGAGGCTGGAAACACCTGCCTCATACAGGATGTGCAGCTAAGGTGTCATGGCACAGGTATCGCCACCTATCCTCATTTCCCCCCCACTTTTTGTGCGGTCTATTACCTCTCGTACCCACCTACCCCAGATTGTCTTTGTTTCTATTATGTCTCCATACTGTTAAAGCCTTTGAAGTACATTTGAACAAAGGAAGGAGTTCTTCCTGACAGAGCTCCAGCCTCTCACTTTACCTCCAAAAACCCACACACAGACACGCACTGGTGTCAGATGAAAACCCCTTCTGTGCAACTATGCATATCAGTTGTGCCGCAGGAAAACAGGCAAGAATTTGACAAAACATGTTTAAATTACCAGTGGGGGGTGGATGGCAGTCAAATTAATAGCGTGAACGAGGCAGTGTGTTTTATCCACTTCGTAGGAGATGAATGGAAGTATTAATCAACAGTGTTTACTCTGTCCATCACTCTGTCTACCTAAACACAAACTATGCAGGGGTTTTAGTCATGCTGGACAGGAATGCTTGTTTCTGTTTCCTGCTGTAATGTGCTCAATAAATCCTCTGGACACAATGATTCTCTTGCAGTTTGGAAGCAAATCCAAACATTGTGGCCCATCAATTTTTCCTCCACCAGGCTTGCCCAGATCAATTAAATCAAAGTTCATCTCAGACGGACATTACGTTAATTATTTAATGAATGGCATCTGGATCTGGTGTGGCTGTGCATACATCGAAGCTGTGATGGGAATGGAAGATGAAGGCATGTGGGAATTCCCCCTTTCTCTCTTATATTTCTAAGCTAATATTTCTCAGTGCAGGAATTTGTGTATTGTTTAAATAAATTATCCCAATAACAGTTGCCCAGGAAACTGCCTGTGAGGTCAGTTTCTTAATTACAATGTGTTAAAGTCACTGTGCAGATTTGTTTGGTATTCTCTTTTTTGCTTGGTACTTGGTTGTATTATTTCTGGTAAGCTGAGAATTACATTTTTTTTAGTTAAGAGTCAAGACACCGAATTCTCTTGAATTTTCTCGGGCGGCTTCTTCTAAGCTGTTGGTCAAAGGTGAAGGAGATCAGTCTTCCTCATTTACACAATGATGCTTCAGCAGTTTATGTGCCCCGGGTCAATGTAAGTCTGCCAGCACCTCGTGCAGCCTGTCAGAGTCAATAGACTGGCTGACATGACGTCCTGCACCAGTGATTGAATTACTGGCCATTTGTCTACCATGATTGTCTTGCTGTCATATCAGCGTTAATCTTGTTATGGCCATAGTCTGCATGTTTATCAGATGTGACAAATGAATGAAAGAACATTTTGTAGTAATATTTTTCTTTGTTGCAGGATAAATAGATTTTAAAGACTTTTGGAATTCATACACATCCTTGTGACCTATCAAGATGTATATTTACACTTTCATCGTGCCTGAAAATCTTAAAAATACAAATCTCCAATGTGTAGCGTTTTGTCATCATAAATGACAAAGAAGAGAAGGTTTTTGTGGCTGTGCAGCAAGATGGGCTCATCAAAATACCCACACACAACAACATGCAGTATAAATATATGCCATTGTATACATACGGTATTTATACAAGTACTGGTTCATGTGTTCCGGCTGCTGCACCACATTTCAGTAAATTAATTACCCACAATGTGCAGTATGTAGTAATTGCTACGGAGGAGTGGCAGGGACTGAATTATGATTTGCATGAGTAATTAAATAAAGTGTCACTGAGGATTAAGTATCAAATGGAAGGAATGCTCCCAGAATATTTGGTATTTACATTAAACCCGGGTGTTGGCCAAAGATAAACAAACTATTAAATGTACTGGTAAATATGTTCACTCCAGTCTAGTCCAATTGTTCATTTAAAATATCACAGCCTCTATAAAATTAATTTTAATTCCATAACAAGTGTTGCTTTTGCACTCTCACATTCCTGACATCACTCTTTCCAACAATACTAAGACAAACCCTAGTTGTGTTAATAATTCAAACATAGTGGAATATGCATGCTTTCCTCTATCCTAGACTACTTAAGATGCACAGACTGAGACTCTTCAAATATAGATTTTCTCCCTCTCTCCAGTTGTGGTTTTATGCAGCGAATCTCTGATTTAGCTTTTAGGTGACATATGAAATAAAGCAGTATAAGAAGGTACAGTAGTTAAGCTATAAAAATAAGATTCTAACCCAGTCTTCATCTGCTGCCTTCTTATAGCTGAGGATTTCATATGACAATTCCTACATTTGATAATTGTGTGGTGTTCTGTATTATAAAAACACATTTCACCTAACAGGAATACACAGCTCACTAATCGAACCACTGTAACTGCCTTAACTCCCTAAATTTCTTTTTACAGCCTGTCAGGCCTTGGCAAGACACGCGATGGCACAACTTCAGAGAAACTGCTTGATGGCTGTAATTCATCTGCTGCAGTTTTCCTCATAGTTCACCTTGCTCCTCTGATCTGGACCCTGCTCAGACATTTATTATTTAACAGGGAGATGAATGGCCGATTGGGTGTTGCTCATGTGTCATGGCGTGAGTCATGATAAATAACCGGAGTAGACTGATAGGACACAGGACAGTAAAGAGTAGAGATGTCAACATCAACACAGGCTCAACCATCCGCAGTGTAATTTTGCAAGTCATTAAATCACTGCCAGAGAAATATGAGTCCAAGGTTATTGTGCACAGTGCGACTGATGGTGGCTTCGAGTGGTCAAGTGCTGAAGTTGTTGTGCAAATTCGATTTAGGCGCCTGGCATGCAGGGGGAAGACCAAACCTGAGCAGAACTAAACGTTATCTGTTGGTGCAAAGATTGAGATGCTGAGTGCACTATAATGGTAGGAATTACAGAATGAAATGGACTCATTTTAACTGGAATGAGTCAACTGTAATGCATTGCTACTGCTGCAACAGGACATGTTTTTTTTTACTTAAAAGGTCTGTCTATCAGAACATACCCATCTAGTGCAAAATACAGGAGGAGAAGGGGAAAAAAGAGTGAGGTGATAGAGGTTGAAGATGTGAGGCAGAGGGGGGTAGACGGGGTACATCATCCAATTTGTGATGGACCAGATGCTGTACCCTGAAGCGAGGTATTTTACCCCGAACGGTACCTGTAAAAACTCCATCTGTTGAAATGGGCTCTGGAATATGTCAGCACTAGCTGAAGGCTCTCTTGCTGTGCTTGAGCTGGCTGTCTGGCTCAGAGGACCACGTGCTGTCAGCTGTACCCCATGGGTTAAAAGAGGGAGAGGGATGCTGCTGTGGCAGCCTGACAGCAGGGCTGTGGCAGCCGCAGCCTGTACCATCTCTCTAAGAGCCCAAGAGAGGGAAGAAAGAGATTATATCATAACATAGAACCCATGCTGTTGAATGTCAGTGTGGTGGGATTGCAAATTACCTCTTTTTCTGAATGTCACAAAAGGTGGTGAATGCATACAGATGCAACATTTGCTCTCTTGGATAAAAACAATAACGGTCAGCGAGCTGGTGGACAGATGTGTCACCAGCTTATCTATGCTCTGATGTAAGATAAAAACCAAAGTCAGCAGGTTCAAAGGCCATAAGGCTTTTACAGTTACAGTAAATTGGTTTATGTGTTTGCGCAGGCTTATGTATTCAAATTGGCCTACACGTTGTGAATTGTTTTTCAGCCTTTAAATCAGCCATTCAGTGTGGTTATGAGGTAACAGTAATTCAAAGAGCACAAGCCCTGCAGCTCGCTCAAAGGATGCCTCAGGCATATTCGCATATTGTATGATAATTTGAACTCTTGTAAACCGCAGTAAATAGAAATAAACCCCCATTTGGAAATGCAACCGTCTACTGTCCATATGGAGAGTTTGAATATTTGATTAGTAGTATAACAGTAAAGGGCCTTAAGGTGAGGCTGAAAACAAGAACCAGTTTGTTCAGTTACTTCAAATTCAGCGGAAGCACTGCTGAATGATTATAAGTCATACTCCCTCTGCACCGGGAGGAAAAACATTGCCTGCAGTTTTTCACACAGTTTAACCTTGCAATTTAATTCTGGTTCAAAATGTTTTAAAGGACTATGGATGGAACTTAGTCTTTGGGTCCTGCCCGTCACCTCGCATGTGGCAAGTAAAATAGCTGCATGTGTGGGGAAATTATGGTTTCTCCCCATGAATGATGTCGTAAACTGGTAATCTATGTTGGTGGATGTGCTGTGGTTTCAGTCCCCGCAGTGATCCAGGGCTAAGACTGTGGTTATAACCAGACATCTGTCCTCTGTCTGCACTTAGAGGACATTTATACCCACTAGCAGCAACAACAGTACAATGATTCATTTGCAAACGAGACCCACAATATCTATATTTCACTTTCATTTAATCCGAATAAAGGTTTTGTTTCCTGATTCCTACAATACAAACCCTTCTTCTCATTAAAACTAGTTTTTCACACCAGCAGCAGTTCTGTGTGTATTTGTGTGTGTGTGTCTGTGTGAGTTGGGAAATAATCAATCCCCATAGCAGTAATCAATGAGGAGAGAAGTATGCAGTAATTTAGTTAATTAAAAGCTTGGGGGCATCAGACAAGACTGGGCGTTAGATCTCCATTTTAGAGGTGGCATAATTATGCGCTATACTTTATAAAATGGCTGATAGGGATTTCCTGGGCAAAAGAACTTTGAATATTCATCAGGCATTGTTAAATGGTATTTGTAAACATTTTACCACTCCGGGAGATGTACTCTTGCTCCTCAGTTACTCACTGGAAGAAGCATTAATAGAAAGAAAATCAGAGTTAAACGCAGTACAGTGTTGTGTGTGCATTTTACCAACTGAAACAGAGGCGCATCTTGCAGACATTTAAACAGCAAGAAATGAAACATGATCAAGCTGTTTGGCAGCCGTCCTGACAAGCAAAAAAACACCAATTAGCAGCGATCTTTTGAAGCTAAGTGGACTTAGAGTGAAAGCTCAAATCAAATAGGAACACAAGGGATGAATTATCTCTAATCTGAAGTCTTTTTGATGGGCAACCTGAGCACAGTGGAGCATATGGCAGACAATGCATCTGTGTTTTGATAGTGTTCATAAACTGAGACCATTGCCATGCATCATTTCAACCCAAGTGCACTTTGTTAAAGATAAATGCAGCATAGAAAGATGAGAGGGTGTAAATTGGTCCGTAATTGCATTCTCCAGAGAAAAACCTTCGCACAAATATTGTCCCATATGGACTTGTGTTACACCTACACATGTTTGCAAGTTAGAACATTTGCATTTGAGCAATTTCATGCAAATATCTGCTCATCTATCTCACCTCTTAAAGTCGGCTGATGAGTAACTGAAAAGCAAGCAGAATAAATGGTATTTAGTGCCTGAAAATGGCTTGCACAGAGATTGTATACTTACCAAGTGTCTGCCTTTAACGCACTTTAACTACACCATCCAGTGATGCTGCTCTGATGATGCTCGTTGATTTTATGAATTATTTATTTGGTGTTTTTCTATGTTTTTTTTCCGCTGAAGCCCAAATTGCACTGAAATGCTGAATTGCTTTCCTCAGGTGAGATGTCTGTTCTCTCTTCAAATGGAAACCTGATGCTCAGCGACATGAAAATTGAACATTGAACACTGAATGTTTTTTTTTATTGTGGCTTCAGTTGCTTGGATCTGCCCTTGAGACAGTTTCAACTGCACCCTTCTGTGGAACTAACTTAGACTTGTCTAATAAGGCCTTGTTTACAGCTATAACTGGTTCTCGAATGTACTGTAATTATGTATTAATATAACTACATAGATTTTTTTAAAGACATTTATACCAATGAGCAAACAGATGTTATGCTGTTTCTGTGGCTGATTGAGGGTGTTCCCTATCTACAAAGGGAGCAGAGAGCCATAGGGCATGCCAGCGTGACTCCACATGTGGCCGTCTCTTTCTATTTGAAGTGTCCGTAAATCAAGATGGATATTATGGTTCTTCTGTCTTTTTGATGGTCGACAAGGACCCAGTGCTAAAAGATTCACAGAAATTTGTGTGTATTTTCTTGCTGTACATTACAAGCAATCAGAGCATCATGATTCTTTTTTCCCTGACACATTTTTTGTTTGTTTGCCTGTGTACTGAGTTTTGGTCGACCTCTGGGCCACAGCTGTATCTCACTCTGCAGTGAACTGCTTGTACATTGTCTCCTCTTATCTCATCTTTGCCAGGCTGTGGGAATCCACTTTGGCTTGATACTGGGCTCGACCTGCTTGTCTGAAGGAGATGGGGTTGTTACACGCATGGTGTGATCTTGTACAGTGTTTTAATTAAAAGACCTGCTTCTGAGGAGGGAGGCTCAGAGTGTGAGAGGTGGACCATGGGGTGAGGGACATCTGCCCTCACAAGCACCAAGACAGATGGACGCTTTCATGGGATCTTTTAATACTAGACATTATGAAGATGAGAATGTTTCTTCTGTGGCCTGAAGGATTAAAGTGTATGATGTTCAGTTCTTGTGTGGTAACGTTCTGTCTTTTTGTAATTTATGAACAATCCCATGAAAATAACAAAACCCACAATGTGTAAAAGGTAGTTGAAGATGGATAGGCGGCGATTTGTGAAGGTAAACATGAACAAGTGAGGAACTAGTTAATCCTGCTTCTGAGGAAAGAGGTGTGTTGCTGTTTAGTGCTGAAAACATTGATGATGATAGTGATGTTTGTGTCCTACGGCTCTGTCAGTTGCAGTCAGTTGTTCACAATCTTCAACTTGTTCTTGACTTGTTCATTAAATATTATAATCATCTAAGGAAAAAGACAATCTTTGTGATTTTCCTGTGTTTTTCCTGCTCGTGGTGTAAAACGTATGTGGGAGATTATGTGATAGTTAATTCATGAGATCTTCAGATGAATAATAGATGATGTCCTTTGAGACCAGTGCCCTTGTGCCTACCCTTGTTATTAAGAGAATAGGAGATCATATCTGGCCGCCCCTGTTTCCCTTCGTGTCCAGCTGGAAAGTCTTTTTCAGAACTGGCCACTGATCCATCATTTTGCCTTGGTATTCCACATATCATATATCAATACATGATATTGTATAGTTTCTGCCCCTGGCTGCTGTAATATAGGAGTTTGGCATCTTTTATACTGCTGGGCTATGTGTTGCTGGCCTGGATTGCCATTTCAGAGCCAGATATGAATTTGTATTAACAAAAGGAAGAGGAGAATCAGTATTCAGTTCTCTGCAGCAAGATAAAATTAATTCAGGGTCTTTCCACTGTGTGATGAGTAATGATTTAGATAAACACTTTACAGTTGTACATTTAAATTACTTGTATAAATAATTACTCGGTTTGTGTGAAATGTGTGATTATCATACTTTGTAATATTGAAACGATGCACTCTTTATTATGTTCTTGTGTTTAAACATCTTCCACATTTCAATTATTTCCACTTGTGGGTAAGAACGGCCCCAAGCAAACGAGAGGCTGTGCCCTATGCATCTTGGGTATGAGATCCTGAATAATTGAGATAATTATCTCCCTTAGCAACAAGTTTTTTCCCCCCAAAGGAATTAACATAACACATTTCTAATTTTAATGGGATACCTAATGCAACTCAAATTATTGCAAGATGGGAGGAGAGTGGTGACTTGGAGGAAGGCTTGAATCATTCACCCCCATTAAGAGGAAGAGAAGGGGGAGGAGACAGTTGTTTGTATACCAAAAGGTGGAGTCGGATCTATTGCCAGTAATTGATTCTACTGAAAGGCTGTATAACAGGTAATATGGGTCAGTGAGTACAATCAGGTGATTAGTCCTGTGATAATTGAGCATCTATACTATTATGAGCTATTTTCAAATGTTTTGTGATTAGATTTGTAGAAATTGCATCATTTTCTAAATTAATCCATCCAGTTTTTTTTTCCTTCTCTTTTGCCTACACATACACACAAAGTGTGTGTAAACGCACACACGGCCAAAAAGGTCAAGCAATTAATCTAACCATAAACCACGATAAATTACAAAGGCCAATTTTACAGAATAATCCATAACAATATCAGTGCAGGGTGGCCAGGCAGTAAATACAGATGTTGGATGCTGTGATGCATGGCTGCTGAAAATAAACTCTCAGCGATGCTCCTCGATGAATAAACCAAATCCAGGGTAAAGTTGTTGTTCTCATTCCCTCCTCTCTTTCTTGCTGTCAGTTGGTTTCTGATGATTTGTTGGATTTATGTTTTGTGACATGTAGTGCTAACTGAATCCCTTTTGTTTTTCCCCTTCCTCTCTGTTCCATGTGAACGGTGCTCAGGCTCTCAAGGCAATGATAAACAGCTCAGCTGCACATACTACACTGGATCTTTTCACCCTGAAGAGAATTTGCCCCAGACTGGGGCAGGATGCTGATTTTACGTGCCATCTTCTTTCAGCTTGCTTGCTATTTAAGCACAGTAAACCACTCATAATGTTTTTTCACTAGATCAAAAGTCATCAGGGAACTAGTCACTCATGGCTGACAGACCTGATTTTCAGTGAATGTGAGTTCTGTGCATGAGACAAGCTCCCAATGCTGCCATTTCAGTGCCAAACGCATAGTATCAGTTCACCCCTTAATGAAGCTGCTGTAATCACACTTGCACAGGACAGTCGTCTCTCATTAGCACGGTTGGAGGAATGTGCGGAGACTCTTTGATGTTGTCAAAGATTCTCACCACCGTGTTCAGAACAAAGAGCGTCTTCCTCCAAGATGAGGGGAGGAGGACGCTTCCTTCTGTTCAGCTGAGGATGTCAGGAAACTGTGTGAGTTGGGAAACCCTTTGTTTTTCTTCCAAATCCTATTCTGAAAAAAATGGCCTATTATTATAATTTGTTCTAGGGAGCCTAATTTGAGAGAGTGAATCCTAACTAAATGGAAAAACATGGTGTTTTTAAATAAAGAGGAAAATACAGTGCTGTGGCAACAAAATTAATTCTTGTTGGAATTACCTGAATTATTGTAAACATCAGTTTTTATTGTGTTCAGATCTTTGTATGAAATTAAATTATTAAAAAACTTGATCTGTCTTGTTTATGTTCACAATTAATACTGAATTCAAACACTCAGTGTAGGTTGGCAATTGTTTGTGAAGCCTAAGGCTAACAACATCAACAACAGCTCATGAACAACAGGAGTTGGCAAACGTGTAGTCCAGACAATGAAACTGCTGGAGGTGTGGAGAACTGCTACTTTGAGTTAGAAAAAATATTCATAAAACAACAGGTTAAGATCTCTCTTAAAACCATTAGGCAGCATTATGTATTGTGTAATCAAGGACACTGCATGCCAACATGAAAACATCATCATAAATGTGGCCGATGCTGCCTATAGGGTCTGGACCAACCTGGTTGATTTTAGGTTGTCTAATCTATAGCAACAGTTTTTTTGATGTTTCCAACCTATTTGAGGCATCTGAAGCATGCCTGATATTTGATTTGCAGTCTATTTCTAGGTTGTTTTTCTGACAGGATCTTCTGTTTTGTACACATTGGCACTAGTGCAGTTGCTAGAGCTGCTGGCTGGAGATAACTCTAAGGTTTGCCACTGAACAACTGGAAAAAAGCTAATAAATGGTATAAAGCAGGGAGAAGCAAAACAGTGAGATTGTGAGTATGGTTGAAAGCAAGGAGCTAACACGTATTCTCCGTGGCTCATTTTAGTTTGTCTGCAGGGTTTTGGTCACACATGGGGGCTTCCTATGTTGGTGCTGATTAAAAGGCACCACCACTCTCCTGCCCTCAGCAGAACAGCTGCAGGGAATAATACCAAACAGAGAGGGTTTCCTAATTGTCTGCACACCTATTGGGCAGTGTAAACTAGAGCTAGCCACACACTGTTTAGTCACTATGTATTAAAGGAAAGGATTAAAAAGAAAAAAACAAAGATTAGTGAAATTTAGTACGTAACATCAGCATGTTTGAACAAACACAAAAATGTAAACTTTATTATAAAAACTTATTTTCAGTGACTTCTTCCTCATAAGAGCTCAGGTTTCTCAATCCGGTTCAACATTATCGGGATCACCAAAATCAGAAGTCGTCATCCCTGAACGACAAGCTCCTCTTCACATCTTTTCGTGTAAATATTATTTACTTCTAGGTCCATTAGTGACTGTACATTAGAGGTTGGCATCAGCTGTTTTGATGTAAACCAATGTAATGAATGCTCTAGGCTTCAAGGGTTAAGGATCAATGATCTCCGGATAGATCATCTGCCAATGTCCAAACACACCAGTGCACACATTAGACCGTCATAATTATACCAGGAGGAAATCAACCCTGTGCTGAGGGAAATCAAGGTTTTAATTTAATTAAAGACAAGACTGCACACAGAGGATTGCAGCGTGTAAGTCTTTTGGTTTTACAAGCTGGTGGCCCAGGCTTGGCAGCTCTCTAGAGGAAAATTAAACACTGACTGCTCTACTAAACATGGAAATCTATGGGCTGTGTCACATAGTAGAGTTACAGTGTCATCATTTATGAGCAGTATAGTGTTCAATGGCAAAATAACTGTCTTTAAATTATCAGATGAACATAATCAGCATTTGGAGTTGGACTGTTGTCGAACTGTATCCCCTACATTTATCTTCCTTCAGAATTTCAACCACACGGACGAGCTTCAGACTGACTGACTGACTCAGAATAGCTCTCCTGACAGATGGTAGGCCTAAGACCTGCTGTGAACAGAAACAATCATTACATCCCTGTGGAAAAAAGTCTAATTTAAATCTTTTTGCTTTCTTCCTCCTGCTGTGTTCCACTCAGGCAGAAATGCATTAAACACATTCACAAACACACACACATATGAGCACATAGGCGAAACCTACTGTCATGTTAGTGTTGGAGTGTTTGGATTGACTGTTTCACACCTCTTAAAAGTCTGTTAAACTGTATTTTTTCCAGTGTATATCAAAGCTCTGATTAATGCCATTTCATCAACAGAATTTGAATCTTTACCATCTGGATCGTTTTTAGCACTGGAGCGGTAAGACACTTATGTGTAGCAGTGATGCTACATTAGTATGAGAACCTTTGCAGCTTTGTGGTGCTGTAACTTAGCTTTCTGCTACTATAACAGACCTTTAGCAGCAGAGTGCAGCTTTAGATTTTACAGCTCTCAGTAGACAAGCAGACTATCGACAGTGAGCAGGAGACTCCTCTGAATTCTGATTACTGGCCTTTTGTGACACCTGGGGGACTGAGAGAGATGTCTTTAAACCATCATAAACATTCACAGCAAACTTAATTGTGCGTGCTAAAGGATATAAAGATGCAGGAGCGTCGCTCTTCTGGGGAATTTATGCTACAGAACTGAACACTTTGGCACATCACTTTGATTTGACTTGAGAAACTCACAAGAACAGTCAGTCACAGATCTTCACACCATGAAAAATTCCCAGTGTGTAGGCTGCACTGTCACACTCAGTCCTGCCTTTGTGCCTCCTGCTCGCGAAAGCTGCCAATGCAGTAGCTTTACTGAGACCCCACCTCTCACCTTCTGCATTGTTCCTCGTTCTCTGGTACCTCCCCCAGTATTTTATTGACTCTTTCACTAATTGCAGCCTACGTAAACAAAGAGTGGAGGGGACTTGGCACTATAAAATGCTTAGATAATTAGTTTTGCAGGGGGAGGATTGTGCCTGTGGACATTGATCTGATGGTTTGCTGTATTGAATTGATGAGGGAGGGACTCCTACGAGGGTGACAGGTAGCCTGTCTCATGGATCACAACCTCCCGTCAATACCACTCCAACCCTTCAGTGGTCTGCTGTGGAACATTCGTAGGGTGACACAGGAGTGAATTGATTTGGGTTAATGCAAGGGAGGAATAATGCAATTTAGCACCTTATTCCACCTTTTGTGATTTTTTGTTCTTTTATTATCTTTTGCCAAACTTGCGTTATGTCTTCTTTAGTACAAGCAAATCACCTCTTCAGCAATACCAGTGCAAATACTGCACATTGCTACAGATCATTTTTGCAGGTGGGAGGTGCTCCTCAACACGGTGTAACACACACCAGCAGAATCTAAATGCCTCATTTTCTCCTCTGTTAAAATGGGAGGGGGTGAACTGGGGGAAGGGTTTGCACAGTGTGGAAGATGCTAGGTGGAGCAGGAATAAAGATGATGATGGGAGTGTTGGGGTGCAGGTGCATTGAGAGCAGGGGGGGGGGTGGGGGGGGGGGGGTGACCTTGGCCATGGTGGCGACTGCAGAGAGGAGCCAGCCATCTGTCTTAGGCCATGAGGATGTGACCCAGCATCATTGTTTAGTCTGACGGGGTACACTGGGGTCACTTGGAGGGCCAAACCAGTGACCTCTGCTTTATTAAGACTGATGATAAGGAGAATAGATAGAATGAAGATGTAGATGAAAAGTGTACAATAAATTATGTTCTAAATTTTTTAAAAATGTTCAAATGAGCAATTATCTACTCTATTATTTTGAGAGAGTGTGGTATAAGATATAGGAACTGCTGTGTTCACCTCAGTGGCCTCTCTCTATTCAGAATCCCCTTTTATACCAATGAAATAGCCTTTGCCATAATTATTCTGTCATTTTAACGTGGCACCCCATAACCCTTTTACCAGTTTGTGATGCATTTTATAGAACCCGTTAAGAAAAGTGATTTGAATTTAATTTTGCTCCCTCACTCAGTTCAAAATGGGCTTTTAATCTCAATTTTATCCGAATACTTAACCAAAACTGTAATTTTTTTATTGGTTCACTCCCCTGATCAGGTCAGGTGTCGGATGTTAGTGGAAAAGCATTTCCTGCTCCTTGATGTGGAGTGGAGTTGAAATTAAAAGATTTATTTGACAAATTAGATGGACACTTTTCAACATGGAAAAGTTTACAGCTAAGCTGGGTGTTTTTCGAGCACACGCTACTTGAAGATAATGCTAATATGACTTTGCTATGTTCAAGTGATGATGATAGCATGCTGATGTCTGTTAAAGAAGCCACTAATCCTGTTAGTGCTGCAAGTTTGAAGATTTATCACTGGATAAATAGAGAAATATGACCTGTAGGAGGCACTAGAAGAAGAGTCAGGTGGTCCTCAAAGTCTTGTTGATTCATCCTCACAAAATTGCTTCTGTTCATTTATAGAATCATCATTTTAGTTTCTTATTTACTATCAAACTGTCTGAAATTCAGTGCATTAACAATTCATTAAGGGGTTTTTGTTTGGTTAAAAGAAATTCAGTCACACTCAAGGTCTGTGACTTTAACTTACACAGAAAAGGAGGAATGTTTTTGTGAGGTCTCATAGTGATATTAGTTTTTCTGGCCATTTTTTTCCTGCCCTCTCTGGTCTCCAGGGAGGGGCCCTGAACCAAATGGGGAGCTTGTACCAGACAAAAGACCTTTGATGAAGCAGTCAGTCTGACAGGGACATGGCAGACATGCAATCAAGGTGTTAAATGATGTCTGTCCTTTTAGTTTAATCACAGCCCCATAGCTCAAGTTTTACTCAGCTGGTTCAATCACTATTCCAGTTTCTTTTCACACATGGCTCGACCCTCACGGTTTCCCCCTCTCATATTCTTCACTCTAATGACAAGTTTCACTTCTCACCTCATGCTCATTAGTCACCTTTGTAAGCAATAACACCGTTGCAGCCAGTGTCTATAAATTCATGTGGATGTGGGCACATCAATTTGTAGTTTATTTCAGAATGCTGTCACATAAATCCAGCTCAGTCTGTGGAAATACGACCAGAGTGCAACTGTTGAATGCTGTTGAAAATCAAGGCCATTTTAGGCACGATTAGTTAAAAGGAAAATAGAGAGGTGCTATCATGTGTTAATCACTGTCTGCTTCAAAGGTTGAGCTTTCAACTTCCAGCTGGACTGCAGACAATTTAGCAAATAGCAAATATGAAAGGGGTCAGAGGTCAGAGGTTGTGGAGCCATGGTGTGTTGGCTACTAAGCAGCTGAAGAATGACAAGGTGTACTGTAGCAAGAGTCTTTTGAAAGCCTCCACAAAATAGGGTTTACAGCTTTGCATAGTAAAACTGACCTCTTCACATCTCTGTTTGCAGTGAAGTGACATCAAATGCTACAATAGCCACACACACCAGCACTAGATGAGAACACAGGAGAGGAAGTCTGACAATGTCTGCTGTCTGATACGACTAAGTTTGGCTCATTTTGGCACTTCCTCTGTTTTACAGGAAAACTTTGAGGTTAATTGATGCTGCGAGTCCATGTAAGCAACATTTACTGCTGAGTTTTCAATTAAATGGCCTTGTTTGGCCAATGGCACAGAAAAATTCATGCTTTTCTCAAAGTTTTAAGTCAACACATCACAATTACTCTGTATCAGTAAGTTAGCTTTGACTAAGGTTTTAGCTAAAAGTCCAAGTTTCACTGGCATCTAAATGTACATGACTGTTTAATCAGTCGGTTAAATCCAGCGTTGGGGAATAGTGAACAGGATGGATCCAAACTAGTAATTTGCTATATTTTGTAATAGCTTGCTGGAAGTTTGACTCGTTTGACTGGGAGTTTATTTTTAGTGTTTTAGTTTCAGTCATATGATGTTAAATTTGTCTTTATAATAAAGTTTTATAGTGTTTTAAATGTGAATTTGCAACACTAAACCCTCAATATATCACATACAGGGGTCAGTTTGTTGCAGGTATCAATTTCATTTTCTTAACAAATGTTGTTCCATCCTGTTTTAGTTTCCTTAGTGAGTTACCAGACAACTGAATAATCCTTCTTGGTGCCAACATCACCACCTGGACTCTTTGTTGAGGACAGGTCTCTGCCTAATGGACATTGTTTAAAACCAAAGCTCACGTTGCTGCACTTTCATTTGAGTAATGAAGTATTTATTCTATCTACTGCATAATATTTTTACTGTTGCCATGTACTATGTGTTTGTATTAGGGTTTAACTCAACTGGAATGTGTATCCTTACAGGTGTGTGGAGCTGCATTTATTTCTCTAAGCTGACATGTCTTTGAAATAGTTAATTTCATGGTTGGCACAGTGCACCATCCCCCTCTGTATTGAGTAGGGGTTAAGCCTGTATAAATGCATAGGTTTATACCTTTGACATTCTCCTGCTGCTCTAAGTCCAGTATGTGTGAAATGGTGTGTGGTGAATCCCAATTCTTATTCCTTTAGCATGGCTAGCACCCCTTTTGATTTCATAGGCTCCATTACTCTTCAATCTGAACCATGCTTAAAGGCAAAATGTATGTGGAGGGCTGCCACCACATCAGAGAAAATGCTACTTACTGTGTTTATGCTGGAGTATACAGCAGCCTTCAGTAGATTAAATAAAAGATAGTGAACCACCCTTAACCGAGAAAAACGTGTAAGCTATAAAATAAACTATTTTGCTGGAAATGTAATTGTGGGAAATTTTGAAAGCAGAAGAAAAGAACACCTCTACATAGCTGCGTGGTCTTCATTAGACAGTTTTATGACTTGAATTGAAATTTATGACTGCATGACCTAACACACAGCAATCCATGACAAGTAGCAATATGAAGGCTGCACAGAGTGAAGCACACTGTTGCTATCAAATTAAATCTAAAAGTTTCTCATCTGTGACCCTCGTGGGCAGTTCACAGATGGAGATCCATCCAAAACACAGACCACAATCTTGACTCTTGACCAGGGTCATTGAACTTGACAGGATCACAACCTTGTGGAAGATGGAACATAGGAGACATAAGGTTCGCGCTGACCCTGGTTTTTAGTACAAGTGATTTTTATATGCACTGTCTGACACTGACAGATAATGGCTTCCTTGTCCTTTCTCTGGAGAGTCAAACATAATAACGAGATAAGGAGGCCCTTTTTTGAGCTTGCAGTCATCCTTGCTGTCCTTATAAATATGAAAAAATATTATTAAGAACTGATAGATGCAACCAAACAAACCCTACATACAGAATTGTTCCTCTTCTCTTACTTTTCTTGCGTTCAGATAAAAATAACATTTGAAATGCGGTGATGCCAAACACGAGCAACATTGGCAAACAGAGACTCAGCACAATATGAAACAGATGCCACCGCAGATGGAGGATAAACAGGCACATACATTTCTGTTACAAAGCAGAACTGTCACTGGCAGCACTAAGAGATTATTACGTTTGTGGTGAAGTAGAAAGTCAAAGCCTGTTGTGTTGTGGCTTTCATGGGATTCTCTACCTCTGTCTTACTGTGTAAAATAGAAAACTGTCAGCACAACCTTTGACAGAAATTCATTTCACTGCTTTAGTTCCTGTGCTTCATAGTTATGCTATGTTATATTTAGGCAGTATTTACAAAAAATAAACTATCAAAGTAACAATAGTAATTTAAATGGGTGTTCCTGTGATTCTCTATATAGTGGCGTAATGCAAATTAATAAATTGCTGTGTGTGTGTGTGTGTGTGTGTGTGTTGTACAGTAAAAGACTACTACTAATGTAATTAATGTAAAAGACCAAATCCAATTAAAAGTTTACTAATTTAGATTAGAATCTATCTTTAACACTTTTAATATTATTATATTTTTGTTATTTGTTCACTTCATATTCATAAGTCTGAGTGGGAAACTCAGAGGAGACTTAAATATGTACACTCTCCTCTCAGTTGCTATGATTATTATATGCAGAGGGTTTTTATTTATTGCCATTACAAATATGAGATTACAGTAACTGTTATCCTGTCTTATTATTATTATTTGTGTGTGTGTGTGTGTTTGAATGGTTAGATTTTGGTCACTTCTGTGTACATAGCAAGGTGTGTGGAGTAGGTGAGCTCTGGAGCTGTCAGCTATTGATAAAACCCAAGAGAGCACAGGCAGTGATTTAGGCAGGACATCCAAAGTTTTTTAGCATTATGTGTTGTGACATGCAATCACAGACGTTTGGGTGTTGCTACACTATTTTTTGCATCGGCCACCACATCCCGCTGTGCAATCCCATGTCTGCATAGTTTATGTGCAGCTTTTGGGAGGCTTTTGTTTTTTTTTTGCTGTGAATATTCTTGTTTACGTGCCATTTGTATGGCAGCTGTTGGATGGTATAAAAGAACCCAGAGGTTCCAGATGTGCACCTTTCTAATGAAACCCAGAGGCAGCACACTGAGGAATTCTAACAGCTGGTTATTGTAGCCATTGTTTTCTCCAGCACACCCATATAGGAAACATAACCTGCAGACTGAATTTAAATGTCTGGACAATATGTAAAAAATAAGTTTTTGACTTGTCTGTGTGTCCATCTTTTACATGATTTATTTTATAAAATGTAAAAATGGGGTAACCTTCAGAGTGACTTATCCACGCTTAGTTGTGCTTTCAAGACCGCTGCAGTCATCAGTGTATGTGAGTAAGCATAACTGCAGCTTAGTGCTTGCCATCTCCTATTTACTTTTGCTCATCCAGTACTAAACTGGAATCCACCTTCTTCTCTCATCTGCTGGCTCATTCTGCGCATACACTAGCAGGCCATTCAGTCCAGCGGGGACACATACAGTATGAGGAACAGGTAAACAGTGCTGCTAAAAGGCATGGCGATGACAGCTACAGCAGTAGAGCGTTTTTTTTTTTTGCTATTTTTTAAGCAAGGGGCAACACTCAGGGGTCACAAACACCCACATACACAAGTATTAGTTTGCAGACAAATATTTTTGTGTAGGTGTTTGTAACACATGTACACAGACAGAGAAACAGAGATAGAGAGAGAGAGAGAAGAAGAGAGATTGAGTGCACAAGAGCATATTTTCTATTTTCCATGCCTTGGGCGTTAGACATACAAGGAGTGACAGAAATCTTGCCAAGTGGGATAAGATCATAAAATTGCAAGGCACTCTCCTCTCATTTTCAACTAAATGGATAAAATGGTGTCAGCATGTTACTGCGAGCCCCTTAGGATCTGAAATACTGGCAGGACTATAAACTAAAGCAGTTACTCCATCACAAGATACTGAGGATTTCATTTGAAATGGTGTAGCAATTGCAAAAATATATGAAATGAAGAATCTTACTGGCTTCTATTTTTGACCAGATGTTGAAATATCTGATCAAATATTAAAATAACACATATAAACACAGTGCAACCACATATAGCGCCTATAAAAGTTGTTGTGCCCCTTATTGAACTGGTAATTAATTTAATTACACATATACACCATGGACACAAAAGAACATTTTAAGCAACTTAGCAGGTGAGATCTTGTAGAGATCTGTTTTTACTTTGTAATGAACTTTTATTTTTTTCTGTTGACCAGTATGAAAATAGAAATTAAATCAAAATGATCTAAAGCTATATACAGTCAAGTCAAATATTATTTATATACTATCAACACAAAACACACATTTACCTCAAGGAGATTTACAATCTGAGTGGCATGCAACACTGTCTGTTCATAGACCCTCCAGTTGAATGAGGAGAAACTCCTCCCAGACAATTAACACCTGCTATGTTACCTCTTTTAACCACGAAGCCCTGAAAAACTGCAGGCAAAGAGGCAAAAGCCAAGCATACTTCTAAAAATTACAGTATAGGAAAAAAGAACACGCACACAGAAGGAGAGAGAGAGACACAAGAACGACATGAACACAAGGGATGGGGGAAGGGACAAGGAGGAGACAGAGCCTCCTTATGGAGGACAAAGATCTGAATCCAAGACATCTGGAATGATGCATTGACAGCCAGGGGAGAGAGAGGCTCCAGGGTGCCTGACGGTCCAGCACAGAGAGCCTGAGTAAAAAGAAAAGACAGAGAGAGAGAGAATAAAGAGAGACGTACAGCATGAGGGAACAAACAAACAGTGGTGGTCAGTAGGAGAGGTTTTCAGAATGCTTTATAGTAAAATCATCAATGGCACAACATGGATTATACTGTGTGTACAATGTTTAGTAGTATTGAGACTTTTCATCGGAGGGATAATTGTAACAGGTAGAAAAGTGAGAAATAGTTTCTCTGCATCAACAAAGACAGAAAAGATAGAATCTTACGTAAGTGAAAAAGATGGTCATGGTGTTGTAGTTAATGTGCTGATCAAAAGAGAGGGTAATTAAAGTCGTGCACTGGAACCCTGACCTGGAGATGCTTTAAGTGAGAACACAAATGTTTGACTTCACCTGCCAGCTTTCCAGGACAAAGTCTGTGTGTGAGCAGCAGCTAAGTTCAATCCATTTCTATCAGTAGCATTTTCAGTAAGCAGGAGTATATCTTCAGCTTAAGCTCGGTCAGTTCGTCACTGTGTGATGTCCAGCTTTTCGCCACAGATAGTCTTCACCGCAGGCTTCTAATTTAAAAATTGGGAGGGGTCATGTGCTTTTACAGGCACATGCAGTTGACTATCAACAGTGTTGTAATGAAAATTTAATTGTGAAATGACGTGAGAAAACAGCAGAGCTACTAGAACATTTACTGTATTTCACATAATTAAATGGTGATAGAAACATGTCAGTAAGATTTTAAGCATGCATGCCAAGGTATGGACTTCTTCTGGAGAACAAATAGGTTTTCCACTGAGCCTGGGAATATGCAATGATCTATGGTGTCAAAAGCCCTATTGAAATCAAATAAGGAAAACATAAGTGGAATCTGGATCAATAGTAAATCTAAGATCATTTATCAGTGTATTTTCAGGCTCTGAGGGCAAACTGAAAATGCTGGGAAAGGTTATTGTTACATATGTGTACATATGTGTACTGAACACTGCTGTGATAACTTCGTAGAAATTATAAGGAGACTATGCATTCATTAAAAATTTGTATTCTATCTCCTCTTAAGGCCTCTTCAAAAACACCTGGTTGCTTCATATATACAGTGTTACAGCAGGTTGTGGAGGTGTTGATAGAATCTCACTGAATTTTGGAGGAGTGCAGTGTTTAATTTCTTTCCCTCCATTTTGCTGATCTTGTTCAGGTTTCAATTATTGCCAGCCTCTCTCCGTGCCTTATTGTCAGATATTCTTCTGAGTCATTAGGTTTTCTGTTAACCTCAGAGACCCACTGGGTCAGTTGTCATTTCATGGTCTTGGCACAGATGAGAAAGGAAACAAGCGAGAGAGGGTGAAAAGGGAAGGCAGGGGTGATAATGTTGAACTGCATTAAAGGGTCTCTCAGATTGGCTGGCGAGGTCTTGGTGTCTTGACTCCTTTTCTCTGCTTTTCTGTTATTTTGGTTTTGACAGTGCTGCTGGGTTTATATAGCTGAAGGCAAAAGCCCTTGTGCTGGCTCACCATGAGGCCACGCAATTATCTGGAGCTTGATAACAGATCCTGAATTTGACACGTCCTGTGTCACTATATTGAGTGTGAGTGCAGAGTGGGAATGAAAGCTAGCCCTCGAATACCTCCCCTGAAGGCACAATGCAACAGCCAGCATCGAGTAGCAGTCGCTAGTGCACGGTGTATTGCAGAGCAACTGTCATGTTAGCATGTATTTCTGATATGGCATAATTTCATGTTTCACTATTTAGTATCATTATCAACTTCAGCTCCACCGGTTTACTGCTTTACCTAACGCAATGTTAGCTGTCTGCTTTATTAAATAAAATATTGTTTATTGCTGTGTGCTTTTATGGATCTTGGAAGGATAACAGCAGTGAAATTGTTATTCAGTCCTGCACCATCTGTGCTTTAAGGAAAGGGTTTGAATAGGGCTCACATGATTGAGTGGCACCTGCTTGTCAGAGTGTTGCTGCAAAATATTGCTGCATTCAGAGAAGGCAGTACTCCACCTGCATGCCAATCAGGTTGTCAGACTAAGCCCCTCCACCTACATGCTCTCTCTCTGACTTTCCTTCTTCGTTTCATTTACACCAGATCCCATGCAGGAATGGACACACGTGAACACCAACACGCATTCATGCATTGAAGACACTTAAAAAACAGGCTGTAATTAAATTTTCTCTGTGTGTACTTAGCTCTCGGTACAGCAGATATCAGTATGTTCTGTCAGACGCATCGCATTACCTAAACATGGAGGTAAACTGACACTGACGCTATTTAATGTCTGCTCACTCTAGCATGGCTGCCAGCATTGATTTACCCACTCTCGAGGTGTTGGGTGTGTGTGTGTGTGTGTGTGTGTGTGTGTGTTCAGCTGGATTTAGTTTCTTTTATTTACAGTAGCTAACATGAATAGAAACACTTGTATCAATGAAAGGAATAGCAGGGAAAATGGAGTGTTCTGTGCTATTGATTCACACACAGTATGAGTTGTGAAAGGGACCTTTTGCCCAAGCTTACAATCATCTGTGGGGCTGTGCATGTAGGTGTACCTTCTGGAGGAGTGAGTGTGTGTATTTATCTGATCATACAACTTGCATCAGCTTGACTGCTATTGTGTGTGTTTGAAATATGTGAAGCCTGAAATCAGGGTTATGAAGAACTGTGTCAGCAATAGGAGCTCTGCTATGCACGCACAAAGCACAAACCCATTCTCCTGAGCATCTCCTCTGATCTCTATTTTCTCTGTCATGTCAAGACAGTAACAGGTGTCTCACCTAAGGCAAAAACACTGTATCACTGTCTCCCTCTTTATCTCTCTGTATTTATCTATTGTTGCAGCTCTCTGGGATAAAGCACAAACATCATAGTGAATTTGGTACCCAGGCTATGCCTCTGTCGTGCTCCTGCACTATGCCAGTCTTGTAGGTACTTTTGGCAGAATTGTTTCATCAAGGGATTAACCACATGCTGCTTGGCTTGGACGCTTTCCTAGCAATGCACCCATGCTGGGCTGGCTGGATGAACAGAAGGTCAGGACATGCCATAACACTGTGTAATGCTGGGCTGGCAACAGCACCCAGGTAGTGCCAGGAACTACCTGGTGCCAATATCAACCCAGTATATGATTTAGTTGTCTACCTAAGTGTGTTTAGTGGTTTTAAATATTTTAGTCTGCAAGTTATCACATAGTGAGCCTGCAATCTTTATTGCAAATTGAATTTGATCTGTAATATCATCCACCTTGCCTAATAGTAGAGGTGGGATTTAACAGTGACTGCAAATTCGATGGTGGAATGTGACATTAACATAAAAATGGGAGTCTGGATTGTTTTTGAAGACAACAGTGACAGAATTGTATCTCTTCCTTTCTCTGTTAGTGTGCACTGTATGACTCATCCTGGTGTGTTTCTGCTTGTCCTTTTACCTTTCGAAACCCTCTTCCTCTTCTCTCTGAAGCTGGTAGAGTGACTACAAAACAATAAAGTCTTGCTCCCTTAATTAAACGCTGTAAGATTAATTCACATCTCGGTGCTGTTCAACAATAGGATGTGTCTTTCATAGGTAGGTGACATTATCTGTCTGACTCCTGGGACTCCAAGTTCATGTTTTCGAAATGCAATTTAAGTGCTTAGTTTTTGTGAACATAATTATGAACGGAGAAAAGGTAATACCCTTCAACAATGCAGCATCACTGAGTCTTAATCATTTGACATACCCTTGCAGGCAAAGTAATGATATTTTATCCCATTAAAGATCTTGGCAAACAACATATCCACTTGCAACAACCTGTATCAGGTCAAAGTTTTGAGGTCACAGTTGCAGGCCGTGTGGTTTTTTTTATATTATCTCCAACTTGTTTTATATCTCACCTCTATCTCCTTCATTTCATCCTAACCATAATTTTAACACAATTTTTAATATCTTTGGGGTTTTGAATGTTTGACTTCAACATGTTCCCAATGGGTTTGATTGCGAAACTGTGGGCTTCTATCACTATAGCCTCCGTTTGGAAGTGCAGCATATTGCGTCTTAATTGCTTCCAATCACATAAACAGGATGCTTCTATGGCATTAGACTAATAATAGCCTAAGCATGGTGAAGGCAAACACCACCTGGCAAATGTCAGAGCCAAGTCAAGTGACAGAGGGGAGGGCCTTGTTTACATTGAATCAGATGTAATTGTCTGTGATTGAGGGATTAGAGACTAATTGTATCCATTCTGTGCAAACTGAAGCAATACTCAAGAGAAGCACCTAAGGAAGCCAAAGTATTTCTTACTTTTTTCATTAACTGTTTGTTTGTGTTGGAATTAGACTCCAACTGTCATGAAGATGGAAATCAAGCTAGTTACCATAGAAATGCATAATTTCTGTCCCTCCTCCATTTCTTGTGTGACTGTGACGCTGGTCAATAAACAATCTGCATAACTTTATAGCATCAATATTTAATGTGCCAGCTAAAGGTCTCCTCTCCTACAGGTCACCATGAGCCTGGGTTTGATGTTTGCTCCAGACACAAAAAGTCCCAAGGGGTTTCAGTGGTGTGTGTGTTCTTGTCTATGTCTGTGTGTATTAAATAGTGTTTGTGTTTAATATTTTTATTGTACTTTGCAAGGGTGTCTTTGTATGTGTGTATCTGGGTGTTTCCATACATCAAAGAGAGGGGCCTCAAAGTCCTCCCAAACCAGTAGAAACAATCTGCTCCCCCAAATAGCTTACAGCCGGTCTATCAGTGGGGAGGGGGAAATATAAGGGATGGGGGGGGGGGGGTGAATTTTTAACGACGAAAACAAATGAGCCAACACAGGCACACAATTAGGGGGAAGTCATGGCTATGTGTCGTTTTCAGATGAGCAACATGATGGCCTCTTTACCCCTTGCGGGGGTAAAGCCCTGCCCCAGGAGATGGCTCATTAGGGCTGAGAAGGGGAAGACAGGAGGGGCTATTGACAGTCAAAACAGTGGGCGTGGGGAGAGGGGGTCGCTGCCACTCAGGGAGAAGAGTGGCTCAGCTAAAGTCCTTTAACAACAAGGGTCATTCGGATTCTGTGGAAGACATTAGCTTACTGACTTACTGCTGCGAAATCATTGTGTCACACAAAGGACAACTGCCATAAGGGCAGCACTAACTGTAATGGCAAAATACTGTCCCAACAAGTTGGGTAATTTGTGTAGTCAATTGGGTTGTTTCGCATTTTGTCACATCTAATACATTACATGTGTGTTAACCAGTATGTATGTGCGTTATGTGTATTTATTTACCCGAGTAACTAAATACATTTTCTGACTGACATTGTAATGAAAATTTTTCATGTGAAGAACGATTTTAATGTCTTTGTCAATGTGACAATAATGACACCACTCACCAATTACACTGAATTATTAGTAATATGGAAGTGTAATTTATAGAGTGGGTCTTAATTACTACTAAAATCATAGGATGATTCGTCTTATTAATTGGGGTCTGTCTGGTTGTCACAGTTCATGTATTTTTGCACTTGGCTGTGTTTGAACTTGGTTAGATAGGTTGCACAATTGCGATGCAAACTGAAAAGACAACAACGAAAGATGGGCTCTGCAGATGGGAACTGTACATCGATGCTTTATGTGATTATGAGACTGGTACTGTAGGGATAAGCAGAATGTGATCTCCATCACAAAAGCCTTTGTTCACTGGGCACAGCAGCTTTTGGTCCCATTATGGGACTGTACATGTAGTGTACTCTTGAGTCTTTGAAAGCTGGAAGAGTGCCACCAGATGGTTAAGAGCAGAAGTGAACATGTCATTTTCCACCCAGCAAATGTTTTAATGATCCATTACAATATATTATGTATCCCATTCTAGCAGTGATGGAAACAACACCCTGTCCTACACTACATAAACATGATTCTATTAAAAGATGGATAACTACTACTATGCTGAAGTGATGCTGGTTTTAATTGCATATGGACGCTCACAACAAAATCTGATCTTAAATTAAACAAATAATGTTTTACCATATGAATTTGGAGCAAAACTTTGATTTACCATAGCGTTGTAACAGCATCTAATTCATCCCACCTCACTAGAACTCCCTGAAGTCAGTTGTTGTTATTGTAATAGCTTAACCAAAGATTTCCCTATGGAATACAAGTCTCTGATTTTCTGATGCTACAGTAACGATTTGTCAAACTTTCTCTTTGAAAATGACCGCCATGCTTTGCCTCTCTGTTGATCAAAAGAAACTAAACCCAGTCTGATTTGTTTTCCGTCTCTCTTGCTGGATTACCCTGCACTGCTGTACTCCACGAAATTTGCATGCTGGTTATTAGATTTGGAACAAGCTGGGCTTCACACAAACAAATGCACACAGCTTTATTTAAGCAGCTAATTGAGAATCAAGTAACCATCTCTAATCTGTTTAACAAAAGAAATGGTATTCTCTCAACTAATTAATATTCTTAGTTTAGCTAATTAAAAATCCAAACATAGTATACACTAGTGAGTTTAGTGTGAAGTAAGACTGACAGGCATTTAGCACCCACGCACTCACACCAGCCAGAGAACTGTTGTCTTGTTCTGTGATGATTTAAGTCATTTAAAGGTTGTGTTTTAAAGTAATTTCTAGGCGTGTGTGATAAAAGACTCAAATATATTACCCGATGTTTGCAGTGTGAAGATTTCTACAAAGGCACATTTAAACAATTCATCTTCAGCACCTCCTGACAGTTGTACCTAGAATCATTTTAACCGTATCAGCTCACCATGAGAGACAAGTGACATTAACTAAAGCACTGCAAGAGGCTTCTTTTGTTAAATGGGTTCTGAGTCTCTGTGCCTTTTACCTTAATGGACACTGCATCTACTGTGAATCAAAGCTAAGTGCCATTTTTTCAGCAGTGACTGAATATAGATCTGTGAAACCATTTGTGGCTTTGAATCCAGGCTTCTCTCTTTTTTTTTTTCATCTTCCGGCTTTCACGGGTCAAGGTTGGATGCATTCAGCATGTGTCAGTGCAAGATGCTAATCGTCTGTTTGATTTTTGCAGCCTTTGCACACTGACCAAAATGTGGATTTATCAAACGATGCTGGAGACATTTTTTAAAAATGAGAAAAATGCCATGAAAGGTATGAGAAAAGCGGATGTGGTTTCAATTCTAACAGCTCAGTGGCTTTTTTCACACTGTTTTAAGGACACATACTGCACAGCAAGTGTGGTCTTCCACTGTTTTTGACCTTGGACAAAATGGCTACCACCTCTATCAATCACCAGTTCAACCACGAACAAGAGAAAATGATGCTGCTAACAACATTATCACAGCACTTGTTCACATCTCATTGATCTGACAAAAGCCATCACTCAACAGTGTCAGTCACATGGTTCAGTGCTCTATTAAAGTAGTGGGCAGCACAAAGGATCACATACTATAGAGGTTTTCATGATAGTATTCAAAACATACAATTTCTTCCTATGCTTCTAAATTTAGTCCAAATGTCTGTAGAATTTATTTAAAAATCATTACAACTCAAATCACGATAAAGTTGAACCAACATCCTTCTGACAAAGTCAATAGAAATTTTTCTCCCACAGAACTGTTTTATTTTACAGATAGCATAACCAAAGGCATATTTTAAAATTTCAGGTTCATGTGTTTTATTTCACATGCTTAACCACAGTGATTGCATGATGTCCTCTAAATGCATCACCTACACTTGCTGTGTCTGAATGCCTGTTGTCTAGACTGGCTGAAGCTAGTGTTGCCCATCCTACACTTTCCGTGTAGACACAGTATTAGAGCAGAGACACGCTAAGCCAACATGTCCTTCACTTTTGTTTTGGTAAAAAAAAAAAACATAATTAAACACAACCAGCATGTATCTTCCATTCTTGCGTGAGAAGAAATAACCAACAGGTGGTTAGAGACAATAGTCTGTTAAACACACTGGGAATACACAAACAAATCAGTGTTTACTTACACCACGCTTGTTCACAGCTCAAGTCAAGAATATCTTCTTGACTTGATGTCAGAGGTGTAAAGCTTTTGTATTATGTAAAACACCTCATGCCAAACAAAGTGTAATAGTTAATATACATAGTTTATGGTTACAGAGAGCGATGAGTGATAAATGGAAAGATGCATGTGAGAGCTTTCCAGTCAGGGCAAAAGGGTTAAACTCCACATTCTTGAAAAAGCTGCTCAAACTGGCCCTTCAAAAAAAAAAAAATGCTTTTAATGTTTTGATTAATTATTGATTGCCGGGGAACCCCACCCCAAGTGCTCCATCTCTGACATAAAGGCGACATAGCGCTCGGTCAGTGGCACACCCCTGTCCCCTGCGGGATTCAGCTGTTACACTATTTATCATCTCTTATTGAGAGGTGATGAGGGAATGGATTCACCTACGGGAGTCTCCAGCGGTAGCTCCCTTGACAATCTTCCGCCCTACTGTCACCTCTGCAGTGTCCCAGGGGAACTTTCAATTAAACAGTCTCCGTGTTTGGGACATTTTAATTCCCCTTCCACCTTGTTTATCTCTGGACCCACACCTCTGGAGCCCAGACAGTTAAAGAGTGCATCCATGGATAAAACCATTGCTTTTCACTGTGTACTTGTCTTCTATATGGAGATTAGAGGCACAGTGTGTATGGGATTAGCCTTCTTATGCCTATTTAGAAATCATCCAGTGAGCGAGTGTTAGATTCGGCTTTGACTCCACTTTTATTGTATTTTTTGACTAAGGGCAGTACGAAAATGATTTGGCTAGTGGGTGAACCTTACTGTTTCACCTTATAAAAAAGTAGGTCCTCCCCAGTTTTGGAAAAAATATGCTGGAGAAAATGTACTATTGTTGTGGTATTTGTTATCACAACAGCTGCTGGCACACATTTTCCAGTTGCGTGATGTCAAGGCATTGCAGTTAAAGAGCTTACAGCAATCGAGAGTTCCCTTTTAAACCTAAAACAATGAAAATAGTGAAAGCAAGTGCAACAGTATTTGTACATCCCCAGGACATTGTTCCCTGCTGTGCAGATGTTTCCAGCAGCCGGACTGATGTTCGCTACAGTGAACAATATACAAGTAACTCCAATATACAAGGTAGGATGTGTGTATTATCTTATATAAAACCAGGCTACTGTGGGGAGAAGGTGAGACAGTACGGATAACATTAAAGTTATTTACAGCTCTATAGCATACACAGTATGTTGAACCAGATCTATTGTTCTATGGTGCATGTAGACGCAGTATTTAGAATTGCATTGCTTTTTTTTTTTTTTTTTTTTTTTTTTTTGCATTTTCTGGTTTTGTAGAAAGCTCGAAATGACTGATTGTTGAGTTTTAGGGACCCAATCCCTGCTCAGGTTTGGTCCAAACATTGCCCTTGATGACCTCGAACCCTTGTTTTTGTTGGCTCGATTAGACTCACTCTGAAAACAGCAGCAGCAGCAAAGCACAGACACTGCACAACCTTTGTATATATGAACAAACTTAGAAGTCTCTCTTTTTACTCCGTCCTCTCAGGATCTGAACAAACTTTATTAAACTGATTTATTTATTTTTGACAGAGCGGCCCAGTATATGATTATGGATTGATTTAAGCACTGCCACTAATTTTTTTATGAGTGTAAAACCAGTCGCTTTGTTTGCATTTTCAGACAAGCATCACAACGGCCATCATAGGGGCACTGAACATAGGTGACATCAGTGGTTAAACACAGTCCTCTTAAAGAAAAAAGATTGCTAATGCTAATATTTGAGCCAAAAAAAAAAAAAAAATCCAGTGTCTGACCCCTCCATGACCCTACTCTCCATGTAATAACTATGTATGGTCCCTTATAATAAAGCTTTAGCAGAATAAAGCAGTAAAGGTTTGTCTGTGTAACATGACAAGATGGGAGTAAAACGTTGTGAATGTCAAAATAACTGTTTTCTATGTTCTATCTTCATGCCACGGAGAATTCATGTGTTAGATATTCTGCACTTCTCCACTTGACTGCACTAATTGTACATGCTACTTTATTACTACACTTCGAGAGAGTTTTGGATCCTGTTACAGACCTCTTCTCTGTGTCATTAAATATTCATGTTAAGATTGACATGTTTGTGAGAGAGAGAAAATTGATGTGACGACCTTTAACAATCAAATGAATAGGTGTGCCACAGCGCTCTTTTAAAAATGTGTGTTAAGTTTGTGTTCAGGTCTCATATAATTGACTTTGTGGTACATACAGTGCATGTGCTTTGCATAGCCAGTAAGAGATAATCTTTGGCCTGAGATTCGTTGAGAAACAGCTTGTTAATGGTCAATTGATTAGAGCTTAATGGGAGTATTGATTGAGGTGATCTCGAATGTAAATTTTTCATCCAGTGTTCTCAAGCCAAACAGAATAGCTGGCATATGTGTGTAGGTCGTGTGTTAACTGTCCATCATTATCGTTACACTTTCATCTCCCCACTCCACTGACAACAAAAACATATGGAGATTAGGGTTGAAGAATATTAACCCGAGTAATTTAATCGTTTAAATCTAACACTATCACCAATTCTTAGTAAAAATAATCAGTAACGTGGTTCTGTCTTGTCTGTGTTCGTTTGCTTTTTTCCCAGTCTAGTCAGGGACACACATTTCCTCTGCTCTTTTTTGTATGCAGTCTGCGTAAATCAATACTTAATGTACTGCATCTGTTTTGTTCATTTGCACTTTCCAATTCAGTCTAAGGCTCTCTTCATTAGCATGAGCTACCTGGCTTAGTGTTTTTAGAAATATGATCAGCTGCAGCATGTGAAATAATGAAATGTATGCAGGTCACATCACCGTGGGGCCACTTTAATATGTTTAATACATTTTTCAGTGGAAAGAACACAGGGATACACAGTAGATCGTTTTGTACTGCACTTTGTGACACCTATTTAAGGGTATTATAATTTTGTAATTTCCCACTGTGTCATTCTGTCTCTTTACACACATGTGTACAGTGTTGTCCATCAGTCTGTGTGTCAGACGGGGAACCATCTAAAGACAATTAACTTGTCTTTGGTAAAGGATGAAAGTGCCTGGGAGCCACAGCAATTCATCACTCATCAGAGACTGTTAGGGAAATTTAGGAGCTTAATTTTGTCGTTCCAGGCGGTTGATAAAGCCAGTGATTCAACATTGTTATACCAGAGACTGATGTCTCTGCTATAACTGATGTGCAGACGGTCAGCAATTCTTCAAGGAGAGGGACGGTCTCTCCTGGAGTTAATGATGTCAAGCTGGTGGTTGATCAGACTTTATTTTTGTACTGAAAGAGGCGGCAGTGAAAGCCTGGAAATGCATCACAATCTTTTGTGATGCAAAAGGCAAAAATTTGGTGATGTCAACGGGTCTCCAGTTCAGATCCAGTTATTGCAAGCAAAGAATTAGCAACAAAATATTAAGTCCTCTTCAATAATCAGTCTTTTCCAATACTTCTGCACAGATGCGAAATGTGTGGGTCCAAACAAAAGGTGCTATCTTCTAAGTTGTGTATCTGATCTAGACATGAATACCTGGAAATGAAAGCTAAAATGTAGATTTTTTTTAACTGGCCTCACTTCCACTTCCAATACTTTTGTATATTAGCTGATTACTGTTTTTAAATGGAAGAGTTTTCTTCTATACATCTGTCTATTCATCAAAATAAGCAACATGAACACAATTCCATCTGGAAATGACCCTTTCTTTCACTATAATTTTTATTGTCTAGTATCTAGCATAGGGAAATTGTGTAAATAAACACACTTTGGAGTATTTTCATTTTCTGCTACTTCATACTTTGACTTCAATAGAAGAAAATATTATTGTAATATTGGTGCTGATAAAAATACCAGCACATTTTTTGATCCCCAGTGTACAAACCACAAGCTACACAGCATATAATAATAATTGTGTGTATTAACTGAAATTATTATAATGATCAAAAAAGTGTATAAGGTCATTAAATAACTTTTTACCAGCTGCAACATTAAACTAATGAGCACAATAATGCATCAGTAATTACAATCCAGTAATATTATTTTAATTTATATAAAACAAGTCAAAAAATATGTTGGTAAGTTTAATCATCTTGTGTATGCCAAACTTTACTTATTAAATTAACTTTATTAAATATTAAGTGATGTAATTGGAAAATATGACTGTAGAAAGATAAAAAACCTGCTGTACACATCCTTTCTGACATTGCCCAGAGCTTAAGATATGAAAGTGGCTGATCGCTGCTCTAGTTGTACCTGGATCTCCATTTTAATAGGCTAATTACTGGGCAGCTGGCTCAACGCCCTGCGTGCGCCTCAGTCAACGGTCTGCTTTGGTTCTGGATGTTCTGCAGTTTCTGCCACTAGACTAGAGACAGCTGGCTTACGTTGTGAGCTCTCAAGAGATGTCAGGAGAATCCTTTTCTAATCCCCGGCTTCCCTGCTGGGAGGCATCGCACATACAACACATGACACAGTTGATAAGAGGGACTCCATACAATTCAAGTCAAATTAAAAAAAAGGATCACTTTGGGTTATTATCCAACTGTTTGCCAGAATGTTATTGCTCTCAAAGCACTACTCATTCAAAGATCACATGGTAACACTGAATGTGTCTGTCAGTTAGTTTTTCTCATGAACCTAGTGCAGCACGTCATGAAGTGGAGAGGGAAGACACTGCTTGGATTTCATAATTTATATTCTTCAAACCAGTCCATATGAAGTGTGTCATTCAGGGGTATGAATGGAGTCAGATCTCATGGGGGTTGCTTTTGGATTCCTGCTGGTAGACAAGAAGAAAGAAAAGGCTTTCCACATCAGTTGCCATCAAGCAGATTCAGACAGCACAGAGAAATCTACTGCTTCCACTGATTTGTATTGTATGATCTAACTGTGCAGTAGTGAAGCGAATGTCTGTGCCCTTTGTATTAGATAATGATTTGTGGTGCCTGAAAGAAACTGCTCATTGGTGACCTTTTATTGTGGTTTGATTTAAATGTATTATAGTAACAGTGGGATCAGATAAGCTGTACAGTGAAAACAGTCTGGGAGCAATATGCTGATTGCTTTGTGGTTAGATAAGCATCTCAGAACAGCTACAGACATGTGAGATATGAGCACACTAATTTAACCTACCTACACACTGACGCAACTTTGCACACATGGAGGTCGAACATGGGAAATAACAGTTTTATATTTTGGCTAAACAGACTCCTGTGTGCTCCATATATGCACATACGCCACACACAGAGACACAGTATACGCACATACAAAGTGGGTGGTAGAATATGACTTTAACCTGGCGAGCAGCAGCATCAATCGCTCTAGAAAAAAAAAAAGAATGAGAGCCATCAAGATGAGAGCAATGGGTTTAATTCACTGGTGGGCTTGTGGAAAAGGATATAACATGTTTGATATTCCCAATAACAAGAACAAAAATGCAATAAGGCTTTTATTCTGAAGTGCCAGAGGGGATTAAGAAAGCCAGTCTCCCCATAACTCATGACACAGGAAGTCCTCTGTACTTCACAAAACAAAGTGCATAAATGTTAGGTGTACACTGACATCATATGATCCCGTATTTTAAGTTTACTTTTAAAAACTATATTCGGCGTTTAAAAAATAACTATCAAAACAACATAAAATGTATTGCCCGTGCCTAATTGACGTGCACAGAGCGATACCTGGAGATATCAGGAGAGTTAAAATGGCTTGTGTTTCAGACGGGGGGCTCAGCAGAGTCTGATTGATTTGGCTGTAACAGTGACAACAGGCTTCCCCTGTGTTTCACTCTGCATCATTTTTTGATTAATGCTGTGCATCCTAAAACCGCTCCACCACTACATGAAATCCTGTTAAATCACCTGGAAACAATGCGTAATTGATTGGAAATGTCAAAAGAGGGTGGGGGGTGGGGTATCTTTAACAATTTGACTCTTTAAAAAATGGGAATCAAGTGATGTTTTTTATATATATGCTTATTTGGCCCATAATGTATTTTGGTGGTATCAGAATGTCACATATGAGATATCAGTCCTGAATGTCTGTTTTCCTTTTAGTCCTTATTTCACCCAGACACACGCCTTTATCATAGCTCCCTACAGGCTATGTTCAGATGTATTTTCATTGTTGTTTGTTGTTGTGAGCCAAATCAAAAGCCACAGATCACTAAAGCATTAAATGAAAGCACTGTACTTTTCTGTCCACATCCCAGTGTATGACTATGTTTCAAATCAATACTGTAAATTATTGAAGGTGTGAGATGGGAATGTGTCAAATGATATTCATTGAGGGGGATCTTGTTCCCCTGGGCAGTCAATAAAGCAGTGCATGTTCTTTCACGCCAACTCTTGGTGAGCCTATTTTGAATAGGAAACTCCTTCTTTGTCAGTGTATTTTTCATGAATAACAATTGCAGACTTTTTTTTTTTATTAATTTTCACATAAGAATGTGCTCCCTCGTGATTGATCTTCTTAAATCTGCCTATGCCTGCCTATCCCTGTGATAAGCTGAAAATGTGCTGTATAACATAATAAATCAGGAGCTTAAAAGTCTGTCTATTTGTCCTATTTCAAGCTCTGCAGAAGCAGGTGGTTTAATATGTTATGATAAGTTATTAAGCATCTGCAAGTGAAGTGGAGAGCGAGGCTTCATGGGAGACAGCAGACTGATGATGAAGTGACACTAGCAACTAGATAGAAATTCAAAATGCTGTAGCTTATGGAAGAAGCTGAAATACAAAAGTATATTTAAAATGTTATTTTTTTTATTGAAACGTTCATTTACAGTAAGCAAGCATAAGATCACAATATTCAGCTGGTGGTAAATACTTACTTAGAAATTACCACAGAGAAGTCAGAGAAACACAATGAGTGCTTGATGAAACAAAAATGGCAGATGACAATAATGAGACTATGCATTGACACTGGGCCAAGGACAGGTGTACCGCAAACTGGCGACAGTGTTATTATTGCTGCTAATGCTGTGGTGCAACATACTCCAGGAGGCCTGTAAAGGTCTTGCGGCATCCCTGCCTTTGTAAGTCGGAGCTGTTCCAACTGGACCAACTCCCAGACCAACAGTATATTAAGCAGGGTTTTGGCTCATAATAGTATTTCCCTTGCATGAATACACATATTATTACATTTTCTAACTAAACCTTTATGAAATTTCTACTAATATATATTTATTACATCAATTACCAAAATTTTTAAACAAAAGTTCTCACAGTTAATAATATCTTACAAGGCATTTATAATTTCGTGGGCTCTGAAGTTATCAGTGCTGTCAGCACAGCTTCCACCACAAAATCTGACACGTGTGCAACTGTGGTATCATTAGCATTTGTCATGTGAGATGCATGCCACCTTCCTTCGAGCAGGTTGGGGTTTGATAAGTATCCCTGAAGCTTTGCTGACCCACCATTTTTAAGAAAACATGTGAGTTAAACAAGCCCAGTATAGACTCCGAGCTGTGAACGTCCAAGTGTGCCTTTGCTGATGTGTGACAGCCATTATTATTCTAGCTGTCAGCATTATACACGTAAGAGAGCAGATGATGCCTCATGAGTAGTAGTATCCTGATAGAGCCATCAACGTCCACATCCTTGGCCTCATTCAGTCCGTCACACCTTGCTCCACCATGCGTGTGTTCTGAAGGGTGGGAGGATTATGAATAAATTGACAGAGTGTGAGATGTTGGCGCATTTCAGCTGAAAATGGGTAATGATGCATCAGAGCCTCTACGCCTTCCTGTCTTAGAGTGCACCGTCTTGTCTTCATCAGAACGTCATCATCATCATTACTGTCAAGCATTTTTTGAGACTTGTGATAACTGTCAGCAAAGACACATGCTAATAACTCAAATCCTCTGTGCTTTCAATTAAGATCATCCTCCTGTTGATTTGATAATATTGTAGTGAATATGTTTATCTGTTGTAAATGAAAATTATAATTTTTGTAAAGAAGCATAAATAAATGTTTTTAAAATGTAATGTGGCATAAGAGTGTCTTTGTCCACACATCATTGCACGAGGAATTGCAAGAAATATGTGTGTGATATGTGTGCTAATGTAAAATGTCATAATCTCTCCATTTGCTTTTCTAAAATCCTCATCCTTCTTGAAGATAGATTTCATTGTGTAATCATCATCTCCTGCTGTGAACTCAACTATCAAGAGGTCCTTGCCACACTCTACTATACATGTTATTTACTTTCAAGTGTTTTTCTTCACACTCATGCCTCCATCTCACTCTTTGTCCCTTCACATATGAGGGAGGAGATAATTTCTTGGCTTCCATCTTGAGTAAATCTTGGCTGACAGTTTAAAAGCCCTAAGACATGTGGGTATAGAGTCTATAGAGATAGGGCTGAAATCTATACCCAGCTGACCGACAGATGAGTAATGGTGAAGGGTTGAAAAGAAAGGGAGATGTGTCTGAAACGTGTGAGGTGTGTCACTCTGCTCTCCAGGCCTCGAGTGAAGTTCAATTCAGGACATAACAAAGATAAGGTCAGGAATTAAAGTGGGCCAGTTTCCATGCAGCAATCTTGGAACAAAGAAATGTGCCATGGATGCTTATACTGTCAGAGTTTTTTGGAGGCTTGTGAGAGTTAGACGAGAAAGTTATAGTCTCATAACGCTGTGGTAAAAGCTCAGCTGGTGCCAGCAGACTGTCGCTTTAGAAACACAAAGACTGGAAATGGGCAAATACTTAGCCTGGCTCTGTCCAAAGATACAATATATGCCAAGAAATAGTCAGACACATAGCCACGCAGAAAACGGCAAATTGTTGCTTTTCGCACTTTGTATTTTTTCAATAACACAAACAAGATAAGAGGTGTCAACAAATGAGCTTTACAACTGTTGGTAGGTGGGTTTTGATATCTTTGTATTTTTCCTATTTTGTGCCAGTGAAACTAAGGGAAGTTGAATTAACATATGATGTTTTTTTCTGTGGCAATTTTGACTTTCCACTAATTCTGTAAAATAAAGCCTGATATATCAGTAAACAACATTAGGATAGAAATTGTTTCTAAAAAATGCAATTTTAATGCAGTGACACATGAAGATTTTGAGAAGAACAGCTTTGGCCTAACATCTAATCACATTTATGCTGCAGGTGCACATCACTGCAGGATGAGGAAGGTATTCTCCACCAGACCATGGAGCTCCAGCATCCACTAGTGTTATTCTTACTATATGTTTGCATGTGTGGTCACGTAATTACTTCTGGTCATGTTTGTCTGTGTCTGCATCACTAAGCAGTAACAAAATCTTTATGCTACTGTGTGTTTTTTTTTTCCTTTGGGGCAATTGATCTACAGAAATCTGTAACTAATTTAAAAGCATGTTCTCTTAAATGAGCACAACTGGAAGCCCAGATTGTTTATATAAAGAATTCCTTTTGAAGTTTATTAGCTTTTTAACTGCCTTTATTTCTTTGATCTCTTATGGGAGAATCTATATAGCTTTATTGTAAGCTGTGTTCTCTGTCTTAATTATTATTTTTTTTAACTTAGCAGAGGTGTGAGTTCTGATCCATAAGACATTTCTGTTTCCTTTTTTTCTTTTTTTGTCAAAATGTCTTGTGTTGTCATTTGAACAGTTTAGCCATTGACTGTAGGATGTCCAATATTCTAAGATAAAAGAACAAGGTGATTATAAGGAACCTTTCAGTCCTCTTGAATTAATCACAGGACAGCAGGCATGATAGCTTTCTGTGTGCTTTCAGTAGTCAAACCATAGACTGTATACATTTTATAAGACGAACACACAGACATGCTTGCATGTGTCTATTTAGATGATTTACCACCCTAATCATAAGTTTATGGCTTATTCAGCAGGGAAAACCCTAAACTGGGACTCCAAGGCATATCTTCACATTTAGCAAATACAGATCTTTAATTGTTTGAGTGAATAATTACAGCATTTAAAGATTAGCATCAACAGTTGGCTCACATCCAAGTATTTAGCAACGTTATTTCACTGCTGTGTTCTTTGGTCTTAATGTCAGGCAGGACATTCTTAGCCCAATCGCAGATCCCCTGCTGATTTTACACACCAAAAGCATTAGATTCAATTTGGTTTTGTAAATGATGCAGTGTTACCGTGACTCCCATTCAAGGCAGGCCGGGTTTTAATTACCGTTAATTACAATTTGGATAAAGCTTTTAGTAAACGGCTCCTGAAGCGCCTGTAACAATTATACATGTAAATGAGTGGTAAGCTGATAAAGGCGTGTGTGAGCGCGCTCAAAAAAAGGGTATTTTAAAAAAGCCATCTCATAAATGAAAGTCAAATAGAAAGGAACAAAATGAGTGCGCTGCAGTTCAGGAATGTGTCACAATAATAGGGGAGTGTTTACAAAGAGAAGGGAAGGGGGTTGTGTTGGTCACATCTCATGAAACCTAATATATGTATTTTGTAAATGACAGTGCAGTGAAAAAAAGAGGTGAAGGAATGGTTGAAGGTCTTTATGCCAAATGTTTATAGATAGTAAACAGCATGTATGAGTGTGGTGTGTTTTTGTCAAAAGAGAGTTATGTTTATGTTTGATTTCAGTTTTATATCAAATAAATGCCCATAAGCACTTGAATTACATTATACTGAATCAGTATATTGTCATCAATAAACTCTAGTATAAATACTAATTCAGGTATGAATGTGTAAAAGAAAAACCTCAGACCTCATAATTCTACATTATTTTATTGAAACAACATCTGAACTTCTTACAACTAGTCCCCAAATTATCATCTTGTTTGCTCCATTGTATCAAGACTCTATAAACTCTTTCATTCATCACCTCCTCCTTCAGTAAATAACATCATTAGGCTTCATAGTGTAAATTGGTGAAGCAATCCTGAGATGTCTCCATCACACGCCAATCGGCCAATAGCCTTCACTCTTGTTTTCATCGGCCATGTGTCTATGCCAAATGCTATGGTTAAAAGGTGACACTAAATAAATTGGGCTCCACTGAGATAACCAGGGCTGAAAACTCAAATCACATTTGATGGCAGTCATTAGCTTAGCTCGTTGGCCAAATACATCATGCTGTCACAATTTTGGCCCACGGAAACTATTAAATGCCATTAGTGGGGAGCATTTGAAGGCAGCAAATTACCCATGTGCTACACAGGTTTCTGCATTAGTATTTTGAAAATGTTTGCTTTGGCACAGTGAACTACTGTATGAGCAGTGTATATATTTATCTCTTGGCATGTGCTGTACACACCTATGTTTTGCAGCATCTGTATACCTGTACATGTATTAGAAATTCATGCTAACAACAATTCAAATGAGTGCTTCCACTCAGAGCGTGCACTTAAAATCTCAAAGGACACCTGCTGCCATTAATTGCTTAGTTATTTTGAAATAGAAAAGAGGATTACTGCCCTACTTTGAATATCGCACTAACAGGACACAGGCAATGCATGCCAATGAACTGACATTTAAAATGCATCTCAATTTCTGAATCTTAACAACAGTGTCTTACAGTCAAACCCACCTCAGGGCTTTATTCAGGTTACTCCCTTATTGTTACTCTGTACTATGAGCTTGAACCACTGACATGTCTGATAAACAAGACAGCTGCAACAAAGAGGAACCTCTGTGGAGCCAATGTCGTCCTGTGACCCTGTTTGGCCCCTTGTCCCATGTCACTGTTTGTGATTCCTTGGTGACAGCCACTGTCAGGGGAAGAGTCTGCGACCTTTGCTTAACTAATGGGTCCTTTATCATCCCCCCATGCCACTAGTATGAGCCCCATGTTTATTGCTCTTTATTTTAAATTAAATCCACAGCAGTGCACATCCATCATGGTCATCCATGACCTTTTCTAGGGGTGATGACTTGGCCCCGGAGAAGGCACCATGCAGGTCTAAACAACAGGATTAGAAGACAGTTTCTTAGATTGATATAAAATGTTCTTTGTAGTAGGTAAAACAATGGTGGTCACATTCAAATTACATGTAGGTCCAGTAAAAATAAGTATCATCAACATTAATGACAAAGCCATAATTGCTGGCTGGCACACTTTCATGTATGGTATGTCCTAAATAGTTGGGAATGCTGATCACTGCTGTACTTTGGTTTACTTGCTGAATACGTGAGTGCCACAGCACACTGTGGAGATTATTTTCCCCAATTCCCCAGGCACTACTGTGATAAAACAACATCAGCTATGAGGGGAGAGTTCCCCAGTGGCTGATTGGATCTGCCCTGCAGGCTTTCTGAGGAAAACCGAGCGTGGTTACTCGCTGCTCTTCCTTCAGTAAGACTTTAGTAAATTTCTGTTCTCCATCAGAACCTTTAATAGTTTGTCATGTTGTATATAGTGATCTAAAGATCAACTCGGGGAAGTGAGTTTCTTTGAATCAAAGGAAACACTAAGGAGTGTCTGACAGACTGATGTAATTGGCTGAAATTGTGAGCAGTGAAGTTTATTTGTAGAGAAGATCTGGCAGGCATCGCATGACTTTCATCAGTTTGAAAACGATCACTTTTTGCTTTGTTAGATAAGCTTCAATTTCCTTTTTTTTTATTTTTTTCACAAATCTTTAAAATCTGAGTTATATGGAATTATTTTTCTACAGGAAAGATTGAATATTTTTTATTTTTTCCATGTGCACAATGTAAAAGCACAGTATTGTATGAGGCAGCATGCATTTCTGCCACTTTTTTGTGAAATGGATGTCAGAGAGAAAGAACAAATTGCTTTGTACATTTTGAGTGGTTTAATGTCAGATTATACCTTTTGTGCTGCACAAATTTCATCCACAAAGCCCACTTTACAATGCTTTTGGGGGTGGTGAGATGTCGTTATTGCTGTGAATGGAAAGAAAGATAATAATTGACAGAATGCGGCGCATTTTTCCCAGTCATCAGCTGTGGGCCAGACAATTTTGTGTTTTTAATCAAATCCCCTCAGGCTCTACTGAATGCTGTTGCTGAATTCCTGTTCTTACTGCCCTTTACTTTGAAAAAGCAATGTAACACTAATGGGAACTGCCATCTTTGCCTTCCTTTGAGTTAGCAGCATGGAATAAAGAGAAGTTCTTTTAGCGCAAAACTAACTGGAGGAATAAAAGATTTTATTAATGTCGTCTGATGTCCAGATGACTGTGATATCTGTGCAAACTGGGTATCCCTGCATGTAGTTGTAGGTGTTCCTTGGACTATGAACTTTTGAACAAAGAAGCTCCTGGGCCTTCTTCTGTTAATCACATTTATAAAACCAGCAGACCAATGAGGAAACACACCCACAGCCTGTCATCTGTACCATCAAGAGCTGAATTTATTACAAACTATTTGTGAGCACAGTCCACTGTAATAGACCACAAGTCAGTAATGAAACAAAGTGAACCTTCCCACCACTACACTTACATAATGTAAACACAGTTACTATGGGGAGTATGATTAACACACGATACAATCAGATTACATATGATACATCCACCTGGTTTTGCATTGGGCTCCAACATATAACTATAAATCCCAACCCACACTCTGGGTGGGGGATTAGTTCTAGTCCTAGTTTGACATTCACTCAAAGAAAAATCAGTGTCTTTAACCAATCACCAACATTTTCTGGACTCAGTGTAATCCACAATAGGACTGACAGTGTTTTAAAGAGTTGTAAAAGAGTTTCGACAGTCATTAGTTTCAGTTCAATTTCAGTGTCAGTTCTAAATCAGCGTTTTGTCCCCATGACCATAATAATTTTTATTTTTGGTTGTCTCTTATGTCTGTCTATCTCATTCCACTCTCATGAATAAAATGTCCACTTTTGACCCCAAGATGAACTGATTTTTGGTGGTGAAAGGTCACAAGTTAAGGACACTATGACTTCACATCTTCACCATTCTTGTAACAATAACATTTCACACTAGAGGGAATTTATTTCAATTTTAAAAATTCATCCATTAATGAACTGATCAGAGGTCAAAGGTCAAGGTCCCTGGGACTTCACGTCTGTACCATGACATCACAGTAACAGCTGTGAGAGAATTTTAAATTTAAATGTCCAGCAAGACTTAAAGGTGAACTGATTTCATTTCGGTGGTTAAAGGTCAAGGTCACTGTGACCTCATGTCCAGTTTTTTTAAGTGCAACATGTCAAAAATGGCTTCGGGGAATTTGCACAAATTTAGCAAATATTCTGTTTTTAAAGTTTTTTTATTTTTTGTGTTTAAAGGTCAAAAGTCAAGGTCACTGTGACCTGTGTAAAGTGTGTCTGCCTGATTCTTGTTAACGCTATATCTCTAATTCACCTGGAGGGGATTTCATCACATGTTGCACAAAATACAATATGGATATTGGAGAAGCGCGTAATCACTATACCTTTATTCCAGTCTGGCTTATTTTGGAACAAGGTCTTGGACATAAAGGGAGACACTACAATATCAATTTCCCATAAACTGAGATTAAAGTGCAGTTCATATTTTACCACAGTTGTTGTTCTGACACCACAACCTCAGGTTATCTCTTCTGAGATCTGTTTCTTATTTTTGCCTTTTTGTTTCTACGAGTTTTTCCATTCAATTAATTTCATTCCATTTTCCGTTGTCTTCCTCCATATGATGTAGTGCCCTGCAAAATTTAAGAGCAGTCCTTGTAACGGCACTTTTAAATTGTCCTGCTGAAGGCTAAATATTCAGTGGCTATTTTCATGCCCTTATGTGCATTTTACAACTAATTTGCTCTTCGTTTTAAGAGCATGTTCGAAACTGCTTTATGTTTACAAGCCCATAGGTCAGTGGCTCCAAGGTCAGCTTCATTGTTGAAAATTGAACTTTATGAATATTCTAAACAGAGTAAAAGGTTTCTGTGATGGATGTCCTTTTGAGCTTCATCAATCCAGAGTTAATGAGGATAATATGAAGGTTTTAATTCACTATTAAATTATTAGACAGATATTTATTTTATTCAACTCTTGACAAAGAGTTCTGATATTAGGTCTGTTGTGTTGTCAGTATATGAAAAACTACTTCTTTGATTCTGGCTTTGCGTTGAGAGTGTATGTGATTTTTAGTCATGACAAATTCAGTTAATGTGAATATGATTCTCCAAGTGTCTGTTGACAATTGATGCATGGGTAAAGAGACATCAGAGCAGGTCTGATAAGCCTGAGTCTGTCACAAAGATCCCCAAAACCTAGAGATAGAGGGGCTGTCACACCCTCCTTTGGTATAATCTCCCCTTCCATGGAGCAGGCTTGTCTGTGTGGATGAAATAGAGCAATGGCTGTCTGCTCTTATCTGTGAGGATTTTGTCCGCTGGGAGAGATTTGGCTGTTTTGGGAAATGGAAGCTCCACAGTGGAGCTGATCGTAACTCTCTGTATGGTATATTCTGGTGACCCCATAGCTCAGACTGCACAGTGCAATCACAGGAACACACACACGTTTACAGGCATTAACAGGGAGCCTATCACAAACAGTATATACACAATAACAAAATTAGCCCTGCTGGACTGTAAAGCCTGGTGGCCATGTGTGTTCTTTGTCCTCCAAGCTGTATCTCTCTCTATCAACACTTTGTCCTGTCTTACTATAATGGACTCGCCTGGGATTTAAACGTAAGGTCAACACCTTGTTCCCAGACTCATCTGGATACAGGAAATTGAAACAGATAAATGAAAAAAAGGCTGGACAAATAAAAAAAATGTAGGCTGTAGATTGTCTTAGAAATCAGGTCCAGGCACATAAATGCAATATTCCAGTAGGAGATATATTATCACTTCACTGATCAGGATGCTTAGCCATACAATACACACCAACCAAACATATCTGGAACCTTGGGTCTGTGCTGTTACAGTGTTAGAAAGTCATTTCAGGTTCAGTTGGATTTTATTTAAAGTTATGTAACAGCAGTAATGCACAATGTGCAGAGCTTTGTAGGAAATAGAATTTGTTATTGTAATAGAATTACTATAAAGGATGTATTAGCTTTTAACAGTCGGATATAAACTAAATTATATTCCTACATGGAGACTTCTAATGTAATGGACGATTAGATTACATTAGATTTACATCTTAAGCATCAGTTCACAAATAACACGAGACTGCAATTGAGCAACAAACTTCATTTTTAATCGACACTGCTACTTTGTCAAGGAGTGTAATATGGATTAAGATGTCAGGAAGGTGCAGGAAAAGCATTACATGGAGCTGTTGTGTTTACATGACAACAGCCATGCAGGAAAACCTGTCCCATTGTTCTTGGCCCGTGCTAGTTCTCATAAACATGCTTGTACTCAGGCTTATTCTTATTGCCCATGCCCTGAAGCTCAATGATCCTTCTGACAAAGGATTTAGAGCTGAGTTGGTATGGGGACTAGAGTGCTGAATAATTTGTACGCTGAGCCACATTTTCAGGAGAAACATGAGAAACACTCACACATATCTGATCTGGCACAGGGCAAGAAACTTAAGTAGCTCAAGAAAAGAAAGATTGAAAGAGTGGAAAGGAAACAAAGACGGTCTGAGGAACAAAAAGGTCTGAACATTTGCTTTCTAGCTCCTCCTTTTCTAGTTATAATCATAGTGCTCTGTTCTCTTGTTACCCTTGATGGCCTGTTACTGTTGTTGAGAGGTATAAATACGTACAGATTACGATACTGTGCTACAGACCTCCACTTAACCTCAGGCCAGATACCGCTTCTTTACAAACAAATTGCGTAGAGCCCACCTTTTATTTAACCTTGCAGTGCTGTATGTAGTATCTTGGAGCATCATCTCGTCATATCACCTCTCTCTCTCCTGCTTCTGTGTAACAACTGTACCTGTGGAGTTAGGAGTGGATGAAGTGTTTATTCTGTGGATCACAACACTGAAATGTGTTCCCCTGTAGAGTCTTTAAAGCCAGAATAAGGTTCTGCTGCTGCGGGCGTTTGGTGATTTTACACTGGTAAAGAAACAGTCACTGCTTTACTGTCAGTCGAATTTACCACAGAGTCCTAGCAGAACAAATGCTGACATTGGGGAATTATTTGTATGCAATGTTTAAAAGAAGTGAGAACAATACATTGTGTTTTAAACAAGATTTCTATTTTCTTACTAATTTGTGTTTGATTTATTGATTTATCAGTTCATAAACACTTCCTTTTCTGAATTTGATTAATCATATTAAATACAGTATAATCATAACTACGTGATACACAACATATAGCCACAGTATAATAGCATAAGTTCTAGACATACCTGAGTTGAAATACGCAAGGCTCACAGTGAATAATTGATAGTTAGTTTTGCTATAGTTATAGCTATTTGATGACTGAAGTATATTTTTGGATTGTAAAGGTAGAGAACAGAACAAAAGTGAGTGTTAATCAATGAATGTTAATGTAATTACAAACCCTCTCCATTTAACCCAGTTTAATTTGTTTTTAGCCAAGAAACAATGAATTAACATTTGACTAATTAAACTATAATGAAAGATCCACTGTTAAGACCCAGTTGTAATAAGTCATTACAGGCTTTGTGAGATTCCATCCTTTTATCTATTATTATTATCTTCCTTTATGTTTGATCCTCAGCATGGATGGTAACAGTCAGACAGAGATACAATATGTTCCGCCATTCTTCACACATCGTTAGTTTCAGCTGCTGTATTTGTTGCTCTACCTACTGATGTTAAAACAGTACAGTTTTACAACAGAGAATTTGCACGTTTTCCCCATGTCTGTGTGGGTACTGTGTGTTTTGCAGTGTGATTGGGATCATTATCATGTTGGGCGTGTCCTCTCCTGCAAAGTTTTTCAGACTAAGGGCATAAACTGAATGCTGGACTGCATATGATACAAATTTATTTTGTTTAATCTGACTAAAGAATGTGCTGCCAATGATCACCAGGCTTCTTTACATGTTCATGACTTCATGCAATCCTTTTCACTGTCAGAATAATCTTTGAAACACCAGTTTTCATGGGCCAGCTCAGAAGCGTTATTTATTATAAATATTTATTATAAATATTTATTATATTTATTATTTTTATTATTATCAGTGTTATTTATCAACTGCACCTCCAGTTTTTGCTAGTATGGTTCTTCCTGTATCTATGAAAATACTTCTGCATTGTGTTTATGCTTATGTTTGGTGCTGATGCTTTTATTCCCTCCCCTGTCTGAGAAACTAACTTGTTTATGCAGTTCTTTGCCATGTGGAAACATATTGTATTAAGACACAACAAGGACAGAGTTCATGCTACTAATTAAAAACAACTTGTGCAGTAACTTTTGTTACATTTATCATCTTTAAAATTATATTTGTTGCATAAAAATATGCATTTAAAGCATGGAAAATGAGAAATAGTCTGGTGTGATGAACTTTATAATACTTACATACTATTCATCATATACTGGCTAATCTTCATCAAAGCTTAATAATAATAATAGTTGTAAACAATCTTGCAGCAGTTTTAAAACTCTGCATGAAGAACAGCCCATCAGCTGTTGCCTACTACTAACTGCTAGCTGACACTAGTGTTAACCAGGCTGCTGGGAGTACATGCTGCCACTATGGCAGTGGCTGTAATAATTGGGAAGGGATTTCTACCTCCCAGTCTGGGGCATAAGGGTTGCTATTTATGCTAATAACCTGGGCAATTAGCCTGTGGAAACACAACTAAAAAGGCCTCATCTACATTAGCCTCACAGACACCAGCAGCGGACATGAAGTCATAAACACATTGACCTCATAAGAAGCCCAATACTTAGAGTCACACCAGCTTCTATAAGGGCTGAAGTGTGTCTCTAAGCTGAAGGAGAGGTTCTCATCTTTTTTCATGAGATGTTGTGCTCATATCTGTAGGAGGACAACAGCAGCCTGATATCTGACTGGCTATCAGACAAGAGATCCCCTGCTGGACACCACTGATCCAAGCAGCTTTGTCTTTATTGGCTCTTTCCATGTCCTGAGGGTGTAATTAGGAGATGGGTCAGTAAAGGTCTAGCGATGCCTGTTGCACCAGTGAGGCACAAATGACCCATCATCTGGTGTGTGACATGTGTGCTGGTGAAGCTGTGATGATAGCAAGCAGTCAGCATCATCACCATCACCATCACACAAAACAGTGCAATAGTGAGAATGGAGGGTAGTTACACTCACACAAATAAACATTTAAAACAACTGGGAGGCATTTTATTCCTTTTTCTGTCTTACAGACAACTGTACCCTTGAGCTAAATCCCGTTTCCAATCGCTAATTGTTGCATGATGAGATGTTTCGCTTCTGTGATGTGTTTGTGAATTCTGTGCATGTCTCCAATGGGGATGGAAGTCTTCACAAAACATGTGTGACCTCCACCCCCCAGCTGCTGCTTGCCTAGAGCAGAATTGGAAAGTGTTTATGCGCAGTTGACATTTAGATATTTGAACAGGCTTTCCCATAATCCTAGGAGGAGAAGCAGTGAAGCACCTTTATTTGCTTGTGACATTTATGCTATACCACTAGGGCTACTTTGCATGGACCATGTTGATTATGGTAGTGGGCCAGTATTTTAGCTGTTATTTTGACAAAAGCAGAAATATTTTTTTTGTTGTTGAGGTTTTTGAAGTTGTAGTGCAAAATATTTGCAGCGTGATGCCACCCTAAGTCAGAGTTTATGCACAATTCACAGTTTAGTGCAATGTTTAAAAAACACATCTATTTCTCTTTTATATTCCATAAATCTGTGATTTTGATTACATTTCTTCATAATGAGAGATGAGAGGAGGACATAAGATGTTTTAGTACATCTTGGCCTTTTAAACGGTAAATGTTCCGTAAAGTACACAAGAGGTTAAAAGTACAGTGTTTACTGTTTTGTAGATCAAGTGTAACATTTGGCAAAAGCAGCTCTGCCTGAAGCAGAACAGATCTGCCACATGTTTTATGACAACAGACGTCTTTCCAAAGAAATTACCTACATTTTCAAATTAATGTGTGTTTGAGAGTTTTACATTATTTTGGGATTGCCAGTCCTAACACTAAGACCTAAAAACAAAGGAAATTGTTGCAGGCGGTTTTGGAAGACATAGTTGCCAAGTTGTAAATCATAGTTTAGGTAAATGTATGCAGCTTCTCAGTTTCATTATGGGTGCATGCCCCCTAATAAATCTGTCGGAGAAAAATATGTTGTATTTGCACCCAGTGCTCCTTGGTAGTGCATGTTGTCTCCCTGTTGGGATGGTAATCATAATTGTTTGGCACAGGAATTTCAAGATGCCTTGACATTAATTCACCCCTTTCCGTTTTTAATGAATGATGTGTTTCATGGTTATTTTGCCCCAGTTTCCAGTCTCATTTTTAGTTCACCTGTGGGTTTTTGCTTGTTGTTCAAAGAAGCCATCTTAAAGCAACAACTAATTGGTGACTCCATTATGGGCTGCTTAAAAATGTGCACTGTAACCCTTCAAATGCAGATGGAGCTTTTTCCACTGCTCATCCAAGACTTTGATATACAATTACCTTCTCATATTTTCCTTTGGGTTTTCTTCAAGCTGGCTATGACCCAGGTCTGTACTGGCAGCTTCATCTCATCTCTATCCCCCACCCCATCACGGCACAGCAGCCAAGTCAGAGCACATAACAAAGAGCAATGATTACATAGCTATCCATAGCGATTACCCAAGAGGTGGAAAACATGAGCCACTCCAAACAGCAGCCCTGCAGTTCAACACCACTATCCCCACATTCCCTCACTTCTTAGGCTGTTCTTCCCAGAAACACTGACCACTAATGATAGTGGAGAACACCTGACAATCCTGAATGACAGTGTGCACCAGGTTCTCAGGACACAATATGATTCATCTGCATGTATTGCAGTGTTACTTCCCGAAATTTCAAACCACAGCATCCTCCTCAGGCAGATGTCATCCACATACCTGAAAAAGACTTTGTTCCACAGGGCTTAAACAGATCAATAAATTGCAGCAACAGAGTTAAAATGTGCTGTCTGTGGAAGAACAGTAATTATTTTCATTTTAGCAAAGTGTATTGACACTCCTGTAAATTTCTGATCGCCGGTACAGTTGTTGTATGATGACTTATGGGCATTTGGTCGGAAATCACATCGATTACATGCTGGGTCCAATTAAGGAGATAGCCTCCACATAACAAATAACTTGTAATGGGTGGCAAGCAAATAGTTATATTGTTTGGCAACATCCATACTTTATTATCGTAAATTATCCTCATTTATTGACAGATTATTCTGCTTGTTGTCTCCCAGCTGATTTCCCTTGAGAGTTAAACAGGTTGCACAGAAATACAGCCATGTCAGTTTAAATTCAAATCTATTCATTTTAGCTGTACAATCAAATAGCAAGCGCATACTAGCTAATTTCACAAAACTGGTAATAATTACAAATTAATGAACTTATGCCCACAGCGGCTGCATTTTATTTTACAGGTTTCTATTTCATGATTTTTAAATTGTAATAATACTTGGCACAGATACTAATCTATCTCTCCTATCTTTCTGAAGAGAACTGACATCTATCACAACTATTTCATTTTTTTCTTAGCACAAACACTATACCCACAATATGACCTCTTAGGATCTGTGACCACATGTGACAGGATGCTCTGTTGTCCAGAAATTTAATTCTGAAGCCATCATGTCAGATGACAGAGAGTTAAAGACATCCAAGGGTCATACGAACAGGAAATCACTTCAGCTACTGAATAACGTCAGGTAAATGAGAAATGGAGAAGACTGGCTGTCCTCCAAGAGGACCATGCACCCTGTGGAAAATGAGAAGCATTGGAGACTAAATTGCTTCCAGCCGTACACCCGTGTCAAATACTGAGAGCAGAATGGACCAGGAACACTCCTGTTGTACCACTGATTTACACATAAATACAATTTATCCTTTTGAGACACACTCATTAGGATTCTTGAGTGAACTACATGAAGCCCCTGTGACCTCCTACTGCCCAGAGATCCATAATGGGCAGTTTGAGAATTTGAATAATTGCCATACGGGAAGTTCGAGGGCGGCTATGGCTCAGGAGGTAGAGCAGTCCTCTACCAATCATGGGATCGGTGGTTCTATTCCTGGCTGCACATGTCGAAGTGTCCTTGGGCAACATACTGAACCCCAAGTTGCCCCTGGTGAGTCAGGTCAGCTCTGCCATTGGTGTGGTTGTGTGTACAAATGGGGAAATGAGACACGGTGTAAAAAGAGGACCAGTAGGGTAGAAAAGCACTATATGAGTGCAGACCATTTACCATTTTACCATATGCAGAATTAGAGACAGTAAATTAAGCAGATACATAATCTGCAGTACATAGGTTTTGCAATATGTAGCCTATACTATATACTGTATTTTGCACATGAACTTTGGGGAAACATCCAATTATAAACAGTTTAGAAAAAAACTATAATTTGTCTTGTCATTACTTCATGCTTTTAACATTTTTTTAATTTGCATTGCCCTAAAAAGTTAATATTTACATATTAAGCATGGTGTCCACATTACTATTCAGTTTATTCATTTCATGCACTAAAGTCAGTTGGAATTCATTTCATGATAGAATCAATGAATGCAACAGTTTGTTCTTCTTTTTTTTGGATCCTAATTTTTGTCTGGTAATACACACTACAGGGAATTGCATTAAACTTCCAGATAGGCACTAATTATGCAAGGCAGGATTTCTATTACATGGCTTGGAGCAAGTGCAAACATTGCCATATTGCAGCTCAGTGAGAGTCTCTGTGCGTTGTATTCTATGTTTATCAGCTCCTCTGAGCTGTAGCACTTGGTGTCTTGGAGACGCCCACTGCTGTCACTTGCTGGAATCATCTTTGCCCAGATAGGAGGCATCTTATGCATCTTTTCATGCCTCTCTGCTCTGTTGAAGAAATTCACAATCTCTTGAATCACAATTTAGAAACACAGAGGAATACCACGGTAATGAGTTTCTTCCAAGGCCGTTTGATTCCTGGTTTACAGGTGGAGAATGAATATGGTGAGGATGTCTCCCACAAGGCCCTAAGGCTATAGTCACTCCATTGTCTGATTTAAAGGGAGAATTTTGCAAACTGGAAAGCAGGCAAGAGTGGCTAATGGGAAGAACCCACAGAGACTAAAGGCTGAGATAAAGAGACCGATAAAATAGAAAAAGAGAATATGGCAAAAAATAGGGAAGAGCAGGATGAGTGCTTCCACCTCCCTCGTGACATACAGAGTGAGCATCGATCAGGAAAAGTGTGTGTTAGTGTCCACTGTTTCTTAGCAGTTTCTCTAGTGACCAGGATGAACATCAGCCAGCCAAAATGCACCATGTGGGTCTGTTCTGAGCTGCTTGAGCATGCTACAGCATCTAATACCATTCAGACACTACAGTTTGATACTGTCCTGCTGTTAGCAAACACCATCCATCACTGGTGCTGGCTTCAGCTGTCATTAGCAGGGTCTGTGTCTGTTCATATCAGACAGATGCTGGAAACAGGCCCTCCGAGGCCCATGTCAGTGCTCCTGATTGACTGGGCCATAAACATTGTAAAGTCTTTGTGATTACAGGGCCTCGGTGTGAGCTACCTGGGTTTGGGTTGAGTACAGGTTTGGGGGTTGGTGCCAGCGTGCTGTGAAAGGATCCTCTCATGGAAGACAAGCATCAACACCGCTAAATGTGGAGGGAGAGGTGCTGCATGATAGAACAGGAACTGAGGTTACAAGCTGCACAGGCAATGACAATTTAACAAGATGCCACGTTTGTAATTATCATGCATGACTATCATTATCCATTGCATGAGCTTGCTTTTTCATTCAAACCATCACACTTGTATTATTTTTCTTTGTAACTCAGCAGGTATTTTTCTATATGGCACAGTTTTTGCACAGTGTTCCTCTAGGGCATGGAAGGAAAACTACACAGCAGATCCTCCTCCAAGTGAACTTAGTGACCTGTGGCTATACTGAAAGTAAAACTATTATAAGGTGGAATTAATTAGAAAGTTGAATTTTATCATTCACTCCATTTCAAAAAGCTATTTCATTCGTAGTGACACATCTAGGGATTTTTTACTATTAGGTTTATATTGTTGTTTTTATGGGGAAAAACATTTATTAAGTTGTATGATGAATATAAAGATTTGTGTTTAACAGTTAAACATCTGAGCATTTATTGCACAGATGTGAAAACTAATTTAAGATTTTCAATACAGTGAGACTGATCCTATTATTAAATCTGATTATCAAAGTTTTTCTGTCAAAATGGATACTGAGTTGACCATCTGGGGTCACAAAAGTAACACATGGCCTCTTATGAATTAAGGAGCATTAGCAGAGTTTATGCAAATTAGTGTTGCGAGTAAATGAGCAAATGAGTTTTAATAGTTGTAAAGGCATCATGACGTTGCCTTGTGCTGCAGTGACACATTATTACATTCTGTTGTGATACTGGAGCAGATGTGTTATTGCTATGTGTTTGTGGTTGTTTGATATTTGACAAATGGCATGTTGCTGTTTGCATATTTGTTTTAGATGCAGTCTCTGCCTCATTTTTGCACTTTGACCCATTCTGTCTTTTCTACATTGCAACTCTCAAGCTGAAACATAACCATACAGCATGTAGCTGATTTCTCCTTTCTGAAATGTGAAAAATCAGAACCCGTGGTAGATCATGTCAAAACAAAAGAACAAGTGGTGTTTATGCCATTTTACCATTTCTAACTGTATAGTCTTTATTGCATACGCCTAAAATGTTTTTCATTTATTTTGCTGTAGCATTATTAGCGAGGATAGAATATTGCAATGTAAGTGCAAGCATTGCAAGTATTGTGCTTGGCATAGCAGAGTGGCTAAGTATGTGGTAGCGAAGTGGAAAAGGCAGTCAGTAACTGAATTATATGTTGAGATGCCACCATCCAGATAATTGTACAAATTGAAATTTTATTCATGGCCATTTACATATGCTGTCTGAGGGAAACTGCCTCTTATAGATATACGTGAACACACATTTCATTATCCATGTTAGCAAAGACATGGGTAGAAAAGGTACCTGTATTGACACAGTGTGCACACACTTCTTACTGTCCACAGCTGATTCTCAACACATTAAACTCCTGCCTTCTCATGCTAAGTGACAGTCTTTTCCCGAAATGATCACTTTTACTCCAATCAGCAGCATGTTGAGTGCCAGAAAACACTCGATAGTTGGAGTATTTCTTTTCTATTCTAGAGTTTTGCCTTGTCTCCATGCTCGGCCTGTTTGGATACGTGTAACAGCATTTATGCTGGATGGCAGCTGTGGAGCCCTGTAATTGTCTTTGACAGAGTGCGAGAGAGCAGCTTCGAGTGGTGGATATCAGCATTTTGTTGGCCGTGTCAATCATGTGGCTCGACCCAACTGGGCTGAGATAGATCAGCCAGTGACACAGTCAGAATAAAGTGACTTCTCTGTAATGGCCTGTCGCCGTACAATTTTCTAGGTGACAGTACACATTTCCAAGACGGGCAAAGGCTCAGCTGCTGATGGTTAGTCAATTGTTGGGGGAATTGTAACAGAAGTGGAGATTCTGCTTTATTTTGTACAACAAAGACATTTAATTTTACATCTTGTAGTTGCCATTTTGTGGTTTTCCAGATTCTAGCCTGCCAGCCATTTTACTTTTTGTATTTTTATAATTTTACAATTACAATTGGTGTGATTCAAGGTATGGTGAAGGTGGCTGATCAAGCAAAATGTGAGGTCAGACAGAAAAATATCCTGTCAAAATACCATGAAATTTTGTTCAGAAAGATACAATAATCTCTTTGGCAGGATTACATGGGCTGAACTGACTATGGACTACACTTGAAAGTGAAGACATACAAATAAGTTTGGATTTCAAAACCTCTCCAGGGTCAGCTAGGAGAGTATTGCAGATGAGGGAGGTAGGTTAGGAACATGTCAAATCAAAATATGTCATTAAAGGTTTACCAAATATCTCAATCCCAAATATCTGTATTAGTAACACACTTAATCTACAGTTGTAATCTGGGTTGTATAGTACAGCTGTTTGAAAATGTTACTAATTTTGGGATCTATTCATTTTTCCTCAGGTGCCTAAGTCATGTCAAGAATTTATTTTACCAAGTACTTTAGTTTATCAATAACTACTTGCAAAACCAAGGACATCAAAATGTCATGGCCCTGGTAAACAGTACATCTGCTAAACACCAGCAAAGACCTTGTTGTGAGATTATCATAGTACTTAACTTAAAGTGAGCACTAAAATAGCTGTAAACTCTTTGTCTTGTAGCAATATTTGGCTGAAGTTGTTGTAAAGTTGTTTTTGTGAACTATAATTGAATCACAAAAAATATATATATATATCATCCCAATACCACTGCTCATTTTATTCTGTTATTTGTTTTACTACCATCATCCTATTTTCCCACTTTACCATCCATCTCATGTTGTACTGAGCCTAAGTAATTCTGTTTTTATAGCTCTGTAGATGTAGTGATGCACGTCTTGGATAAGTCGGCTTTGTCTTTTTTATGTGCCCATTTCTCTCTTTAGGATATCCTTACTGAAGCTAAGGCACACAGAGTCATCAGTAGGTGACTTTCTCCATTCCTGGTCTGATTGTTTGCTGACATGTCCTGTTTGACAGAGTGAGCAGTGATAAGAGTCCGTGAGATAGAATAACCTGCCTCTGAAAAACCCAGGGGGAGATGAGAAACCCTTCATCGAGATACACGTCCTTTTTAATAACATTTATAGAGAGAAGTGAGATGTTTTCATTTTTCTAAAAACCACCAACATAGACAATCACCCTTAAAAAACGATGTTCATGCTGCTATTACTCTTATCATGAGCCCATGAGGATAATAGTGATATGTTGAAATTACATACTGATGTATGTGCTGCTGGAAACAAAGGCAGCTTGTGTACTGTTACCTAGTTCGGGGTAAAGTATTCAGTTACAGTTGTGCTTGTCAGTTATGCTGTCATGGCAAAGAAGGACACACACATCACTCTGTGGCACTGTGTCCTTTGGCAGTTGATGGGGTGAGAGACTCCAACATAATTCCCAGACAGGAAGGAACATGCTGGTGAAATATGTGTGAGGTAGAAGTCCACTAAACAAGCGTGAACATTAACACAAACATTGCCAGTCAAAATGACTGATTACCTTTGAGGGCTTGCTGTGAAAAGTCAATTCACCACTCAAACCCCCTCTGCCCCCTGCCTTTACACGTTGGCTGACAAACCTACACATACCTCTCCCTGGGGTTTTTAAAATGAATAATCATTAAAATCCTACCAGTGGTTGGCCTTCTTTGTTGTGCAATTTGAAACTCCTTGTTCTTAAACTGTTGCCATTAGTTACCCGCAGCCACACCTACAAGAATAAATGTATTTTTTAGATGCTCCTGATTATGTTCTAGGGTGCCACGGTGATGCAACATTGATTTTACACATTTCTGTGCTCATTTATTGTGTGCTCAGAGATGGAAAATAAAATAGTCCTAATGGATGAACGGAAACCTACAGTGTAAGCTAAGTTTGAACCATTTTTTGCATCAGTGCTTCAGTACAGTCTCTGCCAACGGTTAGTGCTCACATACAGGTTGAATCTCACTCCCAGTAGACTTGGTCTGGGCGTCTGTTTGCTCTCTCTGTATTTATAGCCTGTTTTATACCAGGGGAGGACTAGTTGTCCTCAAGCTGCCCTTCACATCTGCAGAAACACTAGCCTGTCCCACGGTGTCACCAAACATTCAGACTCTGATATATCACATTCTCCTTTGTGAACTCTCTGACACTCAAAGAAATGTTACAAGAATAATGCACAACAACTTTTTGGTTAATGAGAACATAAGGGAGGAAAAAGCAGTAGCTTGATCTGAAAAAAGTCTTATTTTTCATGATTTATTTGCCATGTTTTTGAAGGATTAGCTACATTTTTAACAGTTATCAGATCTTTTTTTTTTATCAAGTGAACTATATCAACTATATATGCTAAAACAACTTTAAAGAAATAATTTATTGATATATATTTATATCAAGTATTAAGTTATTTTCTAAAGATATATAATATAATGTCTATTTAAAATGTCTTATCGAATACCAATTAATTGTGGTTTTGGCTATTTACAGACACACAAATCATTTCCCCATGTTTCTGTCTATACAGTAAGTTAAACTAAGCTAATTGTGCTGTGGATCAATTGTGACATTCAGTGGACAAATATGAGAAAGCTGCTTATTTCATCAGCTAGAACGCTAATGGTCGCATATTTCTAACATGTTGACCTATTCATTTAAAGTAAGGCATGGATTTTTTTTGAAGTACTTGGAGAAAACGTTTAGGATATTTGGCTAAACCATGTTGTCACCCATTATAGTTCAAGTTTCTTTTTATCTGCCTTTGCTGTTCTTCTCATTGGCACTTGTTCCCTTAGAGAACTGGGGTTTAAATTTCATCTCATTGTGTTTCTTTTTGTTCAATATTGTATGAGTGTAAAGCAACTTTTATATTCCATGTCCATACGCCTTCTTTCAGCAGTTGTTTGCCTAAAGCCCTTTCCCAGTGACCGTGTCAAACTGCCTTCTGCGGATCATGGGCCTTTGACAGGAGAATAGATTGCATGTATTTATATTTCAAAAAATCTGCGGTCTATTGCCTAAGGGTATGGTTGCCTATCAATGTCCTTTACAATTCTTGGAAAGGAGTGTGTCACACTTTAATCTGTCACCATGGACAAGAGGAATGTTGTTTTAGGTTTCCAATAGAAGCAGCAGTGAATTAAGTCTTCAAGTCATGACTGCCCTCATAGGTTTCCTCTCCATGTATCCACTGCTTCTACATATTGGATTAGAAGGACGCTGTTACGTTAAAGTACCTTAAACATCAGTTGATTTTGTCATTTGATGTGTTGTGGTGTTAAATCGCCAATTTCACTTTGCACTTATTCAAAGTATTTCTTCAAAGACAATGTGGCTTTTATCTATGGGATGCGCGTCTGCATCTCCACCCCCATGCATCCTCACAGCCTGACAGTGTAATCATGGACCAACACAGCATTTTATGGGGGCTTCTTTAACAACCACCAGTACCACTTGACCTCTGTGAGGCGCCACCTCCTCCAGCCATCCCCCACCTCAGCCTTGGGATGAAGCTGACTGTCCCCTCCCATCCCTTCACCATCCCTAGTTTCTCCCAAAAAAAACCCCAAACCTTCATCCTCCCACACTGGCCTGTGCAGAGGCTCATGGTCTAAAGGTCATATCTGACCTGTCATGGTGGATTGGGCTTTAGACATAACAGCACTCCACGGGGACCATGGTAAGGCATGTCTGTCTCCCTGTCAGCCATTTCTCAACTCTAAAAGATTAAGTAACAAAACCATAGGTATAGATTAGATGCTTGCAACTATCAGTCTAAGATAATGAAACATTTTTTAGATGCAATACATTTCAAAGGCTTATTAGTTTGATTGATTTCTCTTAAAAATCTGAGGGGAAATTATAACAACAATAATGATTTGTTGTTGCTATGAAAATTTTGTCTACTGACTGGAAAAGAGGTGGTACTGCTTTGGCACAAAGGGTCAAATGCCCCTGTGGAGAGCTGTTTGAGATAGTGCTCCCGTTAGTCAATAATGTGAATGCAGAGCCATGTGTTGGCAGGCAGAGTGTTTGGGGCCTGAGAACTCAGCAGGCACAGTGACGCTGGACATACACAGGATGCATGCCTGAGTGTGTGTGTCCTCCTGGGGTGTATGTCTCCATTTGTGTTTCTTCGTGTGTGTGTTTCACAGATTCCTGGTGATGGATAAGGATGTTTCTATTTCCTCTGGACGTGCCTGACACATCATCAATCCTTAAACAATTTGGCAGTGCCCTCAGAGCCTGAGAAGGTTGGGAGAAAAGATGGGCCACACATCTGACAGTAGCCTTAATGAAGGACTCATCAGAGGCTCCAACCAGAAGGCGAGTGGTTTCATTGTCCAGGATGGATGGAAGAATAATGTGCTGTCAGGTGCAGGTGGCCATTGAGGCAGGAGGACATTATGAGA